>NC_140216.1:43003530-43073530 GCF_951802725.1 Rutilus rutilus | reverse complement strand
TATTGATGTTGTGTGTGAATGTGCTTTTGAGAACGTCACGTTAAACTTGTTTCCACTGGTGATTCTTCAGATGAACGACAGGTGACACTTTACAATTATGACAAAGAACATTATTCATTTTGATTTCAACATTAATGAATTCACTAGTCAAATCAAAAATATGATTTAGTGGACATGAACTAACAGCTGTGTTTTTATCAACTAACATTAAGATTAATAAATAATGTAACAAGTCTGAATTGCTGGTAGTCAGTGACTAACGGCTCTATATTGTAAAGTGTTACCGATTATAAATGACATAAACACCCGCTGAAGTTTCACACTGCAACTGATCTCAATAAAATGCCTTTATTGACAATATTAAAACCACTGCATTATTATCATTATTATGTACAGTCTGTGTGTGTTCATTATCTCTAACGCAGAACTACAGAGGAGAGCGGAGAGGGTTAACCGGGTGTGTGTGTGTGTGTGTGCAGAAATAAACAGATCTCTGCTACATCATATAGATGCAGAAACACTGATATCCACTCTTAATAATAACCCTTTATGATCCATACGCTCCTTCCTCCTGTGTTCTGTTCATCGCTCCGAGTCCCATCCGGAGAAAGTCTCTGACCAAACACAACATTTGTTCAAAATGTAGCTTTTTTTATGAGCTTGTCCACATTCAAGTGTTTATATAATAATGCATGAAGCTAGAATAAAAACATTTGTTTAAAAGCAGAGGCTCTGTTCTTTCTTTTTGACATATTTTTGTCGGCAAGACTTTCGTTCATCTTCGGCACACAAAGATATTTGTAATGAAATCTGAGTGATTTCTGTCCCTCCACTGAAGTCTGAACTCTAAACGCACTTCATAAAGACATCATTAAAGGTATAGTGGAGGATCTTTCCGAATTTTAGATAAGACCCGCCCTCTCCACTTTTTGAAAAGTTTGATTGATTCACCAGAATGATTGACAATTAGGAGGACCAATAGTATAGGTGATCCACCCGGAAGTAAAAAATCCTCCGCTATACCTTTAAAGAAATCCATATGAATTAAGAGGAGAGCTTTATGAATGTTCGCTTATCAATGTGAAATAAAGCCACACTTTAACAAAGCTTTAACGAAGTTACAATACTTTTTTTTTCCTAATCCGAAAAATGATCCGATCCGTGACTCAAAAACTGTAATATGATCCGATCCGTGAGATTAGTGATCTGTTGCACCACTCGTCAACAGAGGGACAGAAATCTCAGGATTCGTTAAAAAGATGAGCGATAAAAACATTGACAGCCAATCAGAATTAATTAACTAATTATTTAATTGCTGATGAACGATAAAAACATTGACAGCCAATCAGAATCCATTGCAGATGAACGATAAAAACATTGACATGGATCTTCATCTGTGTTCTGAAGATGAACAATCGTCTGGCGAGTAACTGATGACGTTACTGTCCCTTTAAGAGCGAGTCACTGAAGCTTCTCTGGGGAATCTGCTTTCACGAGAGCGTCTCCTCCTCCAGTAACGAGAGTAATCCTCGTGTTCCACCTTCACTGGTCCGGCAGCATCCGTGTCATCAACGATAAAAACATTGACAGCCAATCAGAATCCATCGCTGAAGAACGATAAAAACATTAAGAACAAATCAGAATCCATTGCTGAGGTACGATAAAAACATTGACATGGATCTTCATTTATGTTTGCGAAGATGAACAAGCGTCTGGCGAGTATCTGATGACGTAACTGTCCCTTTAAGAGCGAGTCACTGAAGCTTCTCTGGGGAATCTGCTTTCACGAGAGCGTCTCCTCCTCCAGCAACGAGAAGTCGTCGTGCTCCACCTTCACCGGTCCGGCAGCGTCCGCGAGCTCCTGCTGAAAGCTAGCCGCGGCGGCCGTCTGTTGGCAGCGCGCCTGATGCTTGAGGAAGCTGTCCCGCCACACGATCTTCTTCCCGCAGAGCGCGCACTCGTACGGGCGCAGGCCGCCGTGCGTCTTCACGTGTTTGGTCAGGTGGTGCTTCATCTTGAAGCTCTTGGCGCAGACGGGGCAGGAGAACGGGCGCAGGTTCAGGTGCTGCATCTTCACGTGCCGGTCGCGCATGCTCTTCAGCGTGTACGCTTTCCCGCAGTGACAGAAGTGGACTTTCGGCGTCGCAGAGAGAGGAGAGCAGGGAGGATTCTGGGAAACCGTGGCGTTCGCGATCTCATCCGCCGTTTCGTCGTCCTCCTCGTCTTCGTCCACCGACGGCCACTCGCTCTGCCACAGGCTCTCTCTGAGACGCCCGTCCGACTCCACGCCTCCTGAGAGAAGAACACAAACACAGTCAGAAACAGCGCGGTGGCGCCCCCTGGTGGACGGGAGCTAAACGGCAGTGATGAAGAAGCTCCACTCACCGGCCTGGCGCTCCTCGCTCTTCATCCTCAGTTTATCCTCGTCCTCCGCCGGCTCTCCGACGCCTTCATCCGCCTCCACCCGCTGCTCCTCCTCTTTCGCTCCTCGGAGCCGAACGCGGATTCGGTGTCTCGCGGCGAAATCCGTTTCGATGGACGGGAGAGGCGGGTGCGGATCCGGCCCACACTCGGGCTCGGTCCGCAGAGGAAACGTCAGGCTGCTTCGGCTCCACCGGCTCTGCTGAGGGCGCCTCCATGTGGCCAGAGGCGGAAGCGCACGTTTCTCGGCGGTGTGTTCGCCCGGCGGGTCCGACGGGTCGGGGAAGCAGCAGTCGGAGCTGCTGGGCGACTGATGGCTCGAGGAGCTCGCCACGCCCGGGCTGACCTGCGCCAGGGGTCGCGACCTCTTGAGGATGTCCGTGCACTTGTCCACGATGTGCCACATCTGGAGGAAGCTGGCCACGGTGACGTAGTTGATGATGTCGTCGCGCACGATGCTGAGCTGCCCGGTGTAGGCGGAGTTCAGGACGCTCTCGAAGGCCAGCGGGTCCATGACCGAGGGCAGAGACACCGTGGTGACGTTCTTCAGCAGAACCTGGACACAGGCAGAACCGGCCGCAGTGTTTAGAGCTGCGGCACCAAGGGTTCGTTTCCCAAAGCCAACTGTGGTTGCAATTTCCACTGAACTCTATTGGTAACGATGGAACTTAGTTGGCTTTGGGAAACGCACCCATGCTAAACTGTGATTCTCTGCAACTAAACAACTACAGGCCAGATTCAACAGACATTCTTAAAGGAATAGTTCACCCAAAAATGAAAATTAGCCCATGATTTACTCACCCTCAAGTCATCCTAGGGGTGTATGACATTCTTCTCTCAGACAAATACAATCAGAGTTATATTAAAAAATGTCCTGGCTCTTCCAAGCTTTATAATGGCAGTGAATGACTGTTTCAGTTTTACAGTCCATACAACTTCATCTATACATGATAAAAGTGCATCTATCCATCATAAAAGTGCATCTATCCATCATAAAAGTGCATCTATCCATGATAAAAGTGCATCTATCACCATAAAAGAGCATCTATCCATCATAAAAGTGCATCTATCCACCATAAAAGTGCATCTATCCATCATAAAAGAGCATCTATCCATCATAAAAGTGCATCTATCCATCATAAAAGAGCATCTATACATCATAAAAGTGCATCTATCCATCATAAAAGTGCATCTATCCATCATAAAAGTGCATCTATCCACCATAAAAGTGCATCTATCCATCATAAAAGTGCATCTATCCATCATAAAAGTGCATCTATCCATCATAAAAGTGCATCTATCCATCATAAAAGTGCATCTATCCATCATAAAAGAGCATCTATCCATCATAAAAGAGCATCTATCCATCATAAAAGTGCATCTATCCATCATAAAAGTGCATCTATCCACCATAAAAGTGCATCTATCCATCATAAAAGTGCATCTATCCATCATAAAAGTGCATCTATCCACCATAAAAGTGCATCTATCCATCATAAAAGAGCATCTATCCATCATAAAAGTGCATCTATCCATCATAAAAGTGCATCTATCCACCATAAAAGTGCATCTATACATGATAAGTGCATCTATCCATCATAAAAGTGCATCTATCCATGATAAAAGTGCATCTATCCATGATAAAAGTGCCTCTATCCATGATAAAAGTGCATCTATCATCATAAAAGAGCATCTATCCATCATAAAAGTGCATCTATCCATCATAAAAGTGCATCTATCCATCATAAAAGTGCATCTGTCCATCATAAAAGTGCATCTATCCATCATAAAGTGCTCCATATGGCTCTGGGGGGTTAATAAAGGCCTTCTCATCATGGACAGATGCACTTTGATGGACTTTAAAACAGAAACGGCCATTCACTGCCATTATAAATCATGGAAGAGCATTAATTTGTGGATGAACTACTCCTTTAACTGACTTCCACAGATTTGTAAGTTTTCTGAAATGTTTTTTACATATGCAAATTAGGTACTCATTAAATATGCACTAATTTGCATACAAATATGGACAGACGGACGGATGGAAGATGGATGGATGGACTGAACATGTTGTGGATGAAGAATAAAGCTCAAAACTGACCAGCACATGAAAAAACTACGATTTTGCCTTTACATTTCTTTAGATTGTAATCGGAATTCCTGAAAAGAATGTTTTAATCAGCTCTTAAAGTTAATAACCTCCAGCTTAAACTCCCAAGATGTTGAATGAATTTATTGTTTTTTTCAAATATTTCAAGCACTTATTCAATACAGTTACTCAAGATTAACACGAATCATAAGAACTCAAATGAAATCACCAACTTAAAAAAGTTCAGTTTTGTCATGAGATTAGATTGTAAATAAGTCACTTCACTATCAGCACTGTAACTATATAGTGTTCTCGTATAGTGTTCTCGTACTGTAGTGTGCAAGTGTGCGATTGGGAACACAGCCGGTGGGACATCCAATCATAAACCACCTCAGTGTCAGAAACAGCAAAGTATTTTCAGCATATGAATAATATTACAGTACTAGTGTTACGCCTTTATCTCCAGCTAGATCACAAAAATATGTTCTAAGACCGGTTTGTAAATGTTCTCGTAAAGTTATGAAAGCGTTATTTACGAATGTTCTTTGAACGTTGAAAATGTACATCTAAAAAAGTGTTACACTTTATTTTAAGGTGTCATTGTTACAGTGTAATTATGTATTTAAGTACTGAGTAATATTAAGCAACTACATGTCCTTACTATTGTTTAGGGTTAGTTGCATGTAATTATGCATAATTTACTGTTAATACTATGGTAAGTACATGTAACATATGTAACAAGGACACTAAAATAAAGTGTTACCAAAATGTGTTATGCTATTGTTACGGAAACGTTCAATTAAAAAAATATATATATTTAAAAACTTTATCAGGACGACTTTTGAATGTTCTCTGAGTCCGAACGTTCTAAAACGTAGCAATATTTTTAAAATGGAATTCTGAAAAACGTAACATTTGTACTAACGTTTTGAAAGCGTCAAACGTACATTTTAAGAACGTTAAAACGTCATTTTAAGATTTGCTATGCTAATATTATGGGAACATTCCATTGTTTTTATTTTTTACAGACTTAATCAGGGCGACCACCCAGATCACTAAAATATGTTCTAATAAAAGGTTTGCAAACGTTCCAATTATATATAAACAAAAAAACGTTATTTTCGAATGTTCTGTGAATGTTCAAAATGTTCTGTTGTTAAAATGCTATGCTAATGTTACGGGAACGTTCCTTTTCTTGCAAACTTTATCAGGACGACGTTCTAAAACAAATAGCAACATTTTAAAAATGGAATTTTGAAAAACGTTCCATTTGTGCTAACGTCATATCTTTGAACGAGCGTTCTATTACCGTTACTGAGAGAACTTTAAGAGAACCTTGTTAGAACGTTTGCTGGGCAAGTCGCGAGAAATCATTCAAAGGTTAACATCAAACAGACATTAATGTGCAGATGAGAGGGTCTGTATGTGTGTGTGATGACATTCCACACACACTCACCTGGTCATGGAAGTACGGGGAGGATGCGGCCAGCACACACCTGTGCGCGCGGAACACGTGACCCTGCACCTGTATGGACAGGTCACACAGCTGACCCTCCTCGCGCTGCCGGTTCAGGTTCTCCAGAACCGCGGCGCGCGCGCTCGGGAAGCACACCTGCAGAACCGGGCCCGGGGGCGCGCTCGCGCGACCAAGGATCTGCTCCATCCTACCAGGGAGAAACCGCGTCCTGATCCGGGATCAGCAGCTCAACTCCAGATATATGCACATCAAACCCCGTTTATTCCGGTTGTATTCGGTGTTAGGCCCGCTAGCAGATCATAACATAATCATATGAGGGCTTATGATCATGTGTTTACATCAACATGCGGCAAAGATCGGCGCGATTCAACCGGTTGACACACAATCTGCGAGTTTAACCACCGTGTGTATAATATATAAGTTGATTATGATCCCTTGATCGGTTAAAATGACATTTGAATGTGTTTATAATCTCACCTGCGTTCACTGTGATGGAGGTCTGCTGCGGAAGAGAGAGACACGCCCCTTATCCGAGACCCCGCCCCTTTTAAAAACACAGTGCTTATATATTTATATTCTTCATAAATGCTTTGGTTTTGTGAGTGAGTGTGTGTGTGTGTGTGTGTGTGTGTGTTCACAGTGTTAACGACAAAGTATTGTTTGATTCTATTAGTGTCTCACATGAATGAAATGAAATGGCTAAATAAATATATAGAATAGAATAGAATCGTCCATGTGACAGCTGCTGTAAGCCAATCCTGCTACAAAGGATGTCTGATTCATGAATATTAATTACGTAACGCCACATGACGTCCTCGTACGTGCCCTTATTAATATTCATGAGCTGAGCAGTGCTGCAGTCCGCGCGCGCCACCTGCTGTCTGACTGAACTCACAAACCTGCAGTAAAAAGGATTAAAAACGTCAAACATTAAAAATTATTTGCAATGCAACAAAGAATGACGTTCCCAACTCTGATAAACCATAATCAAATTATTATTATAATGTTAGTTAGCTAGATCTATCTAAATAACTGATTAGTAGAGAGCACGGTGATGCATGAAAGGTATTTTAATAGGTATTTAACTTTATGTTTATCATTATTTCAAAATGATATTGTACTGTCAATAATTGTATTTGGTATTAAATGGGACCTAGTTTGAAGGGAAACCCACTATTTATTATAGTTAATGATCATATTTGAGTGAGTTTTGAAGGGCTGCACCTGCGGGGAGCGTCGTGACGTCACCGCGGGGTCAGGTTGCGTCGCGCGCGCGCGCGGCCCGGGATTTTTACCGCAATGCATCAGAACTCAGCGAACGCGTGAACGAGCCGCTCAGAATGGCGTTTAAACCCGACAGATCAGCGAGACCCGATCATAAACATCAGTCTAATGCTTGAGGATTATTACACGCGAGTCAGAAGGCAAGTTTCAGATCTGTGTGCATGATTACAGTGATGATGCGTTCATGATCAGTGATGGAAATATATTCATAAATGAATGTGCATGCGTAGCGCGCGTTTATTCAGATACATGTAAAACATGCACAGATATAAATGATGTAAACAGAGGAATGAGTGTAAACACTGATATCAGATGAGTGTCTGTGTTTCTCTGGCGTGTTTTCACACACTAAACATCTTTCAGAGCCAAACTGATGCTGGTCTAGTGTTCTGCAGGAGTCCATCACATCAGCGGGACGGGGCCCTTCAGAACCTCAGAACATGAAGATCCGTCACTGTGGACTCTAGAGTCTCAGAAGCCCACGAAAGAGAGAGAGAGAGAGATCACGGTCGAGCTCAGTGTCTTCTGTGAGCATCATGGACATGTGTGTGAGACGCCTGCTGCTCCTGTGTGTGTTCTTCATGATCTCAGGTTAGTCTGACCTGCAGGGGTCCAGGGCCTTTGGGGGCCGCAAGCATGTGACAGGGGTCCGGGGCCCTTGGGGGCCGCAAGCAGGTGACAGGGGTCCGGGGCCCTTGGGGGCCGCAAGCAGGTGACAGGGGTCCGGGGCCCTTGGGGGCCGCAAGCATGTGACAGGGGTCCGGGGCCCTTGGGGCCGCAAGCATGTGACAGGGGTCCAGGGCCCTTGGGGGCCACAAGCAGGTGACAGGGGTCCGGGGCCCTTGGAGGCCGCAAGCATGTGACAGGGGTCCGGGGAGTGACAGGGGTCCGGGGCCCTTGGAGGCCGCAAGCAGGTGACAGGGGTCCAGGGCCCTCGGGGAGTGACAGGGGACTTATTTTTTTATAAAATATTTTTGTTTTTGTCTTACATTAAGTATTGATTATTTTAATTTTAAAACCGTATTTATTACTTTATTATTTATTTAAAACAATTTGTTTTCGTATTTATTTTAATCTTTTTATCTTATTTAAAAATATTTTTTATATATTTTTTAAATAATACATTTGATGATAATAAATACAAATATAAAATTAGATGTAAATAAACAAACAAAAAATAATATTAATAATACATTAACAGAAATGTATTAAAACAGAGTAATACAATTTTAAATAACACACAATATGACAGTATATGCAATGACAATAATGCAGCGATGAAACATAATATAAACTGAATATTTCCAAGTAACAAATGTATTTATGAAATATGTGAGATGTTGACAGTATGAGTGTGGTCTTTCCTCATGAGTATATGACGGATGATGGAGTATGGAAGGCGAACGGGGCCATTAGTCTTTCAACGAAATGCATGACCGCCTCAACACGCACTGTATGTCTGCGTTAAAGCGACAATTTTTTACGTGTTTCTTTTGAATGTGTAGACACGCACATTCTGGTCGTGTTAAAGGGGTCATATAATGATACATGCACTTTTACAAGTTGATTGTACTGAAGTGTGTGTTGGCAGTGCCTGTACACAACCATCATAAAATGATAAAAATCCATCCAGTGTTTTTTTTAATCTCCTTATGTGTTTCCCCGTCTCAAATCAAGCCGTTCGACCGTATGACGTCACACGCCCCTCCCACGATTGTTGATTGACAGCAGCGACAGCAATCATAGTCCGCCGTTGTTGATACGCTGGAGCACTGTCTATGAGCAGAATGGCGTCTCAGCGAGTGTGGTGTTCTCGGGTGTAATAAGGCACACAGCATCATGTTGATGTTCCTAAATCTGAACCGCTGAAGACGCAGTGGCTGAGTGTGTTTGCGAAGGGAATATTCCCCACGATCAACGTCAATGCTTTCATGTTTGCGTCAATCATTTCTCACACCAGACTGCTTTATAAACGAGGGTCAGTAAAGCTGGTTTTGCTAAGAAGCTGCTCCTGAAAAAAGGATCGGTAGCAACTATTCGTGTTCCTGCTGCACCTCCAGAAGAAGAAGTAAGTGTAACGTTTTATTAACCTTTATATTAATCTTTATATTAATCTTTATATTAATCGTTCTCAATATAATTCATAATCCCACGTTTATAATGAACGACGCGTTATGGTTATTGTGTTACAAACGGTGTCTGCACAGAACAGAGGGGCGGGGTCAGCAGAGCTCATTATCATTTAAAGACACATGCACTTAAACGGCGTGCTGAAAACAGAGCTGTTCTTGACCAGGTAAAATGAGTGTTTTCTTACAATACTAATGAGAATTTTTAATTAAAGTATATTACAAACTTTTCATTTAGACCCTAAAGAATCATATTAGCTTGTACAAAAATGGCATTATATGACCCCTTTAAAGCGTCAGTTGTCGTCGCGTTACTTTAGTACGTCTAAAGACGCGCAGTTTTACCATGTTCAGACAACCAATTTAAACGTGTTTCTCAACACGCACATTCCCGGACAGGGTTTACAATAAGACAGGAGTATGCCTTAATCTAGTTAATCGTGCATTTCTGTTCTTTTATTCCACAGCTGATGTGTGCAGTTGTTTTATTACTTGCAGTAAAATAAATACTTGCATCTCGTTTAGTTTTTTAATTGCGGTCTTTTTCTTCTGCCATTCATGCTTATCAGCTCCATGCAGTCTTAAGCTTCTCTTGGTTCAGCTGCACACAGTCTGAACAGGTTATCTGGCAGTTTGCTAATAAAGAGCCATTTGGTTTACGCTGTTGACTTTTCTACCCTGAGAAAGAACATTAAACGAACAACTTAAACGGCATGACAAATCAAGACATAAGACTGACATCACTCACAATGTACCAATGCATTATCCCTCATGAACAGATATAACGTCTGATGTATGCATACGAGCATACCAGTATACATTATGACATCCTTCATGAATAAACATGACGTCTGATGTTTGTATACATATATACCAACGTACCACCGCCTCAGATATGCAAATGTAGTCTCAAATACAACAATTTCATTGGCTGCTGTGCGTGTTGTCGCGTTAACGCAGACAAATGGTCAAAATTCACGCATTTCGTTTAAAGACTTTTGTGTCCGTTCGCCTTCCATACTGGTGAGATGTGTGTGAGCGTGACGCGTGTGTGTTTGTGCAGTGTCCGTGTGCAGCGGCGCATGCGCAGAGGTGGACTCGGACACGGAGGCCGTCGCGGGAAGAGCCTTCAAGCTCGGGTGCATTTCCTGCAAGATGCGCGGGGAAGTGGAAGCCACGGCCACCGTAGACTGGCACTTCCGCGCGCACGGACAGGACGAGTTCATCCACGTGAGCGTTTGATTAAACAATTAAACTAACTAAATCAATCAATCAGATTAAAATAAGAAATGGTTTCAAATAAATGAATAATTGATTTAAATGAATAGATTAAATTATAATGAATAAATTGATTAAAATAAATAAATAAATGAATACATTCAATGTAACAATATATATTAAAATAATTTTATGTACACAAATAAAAATGTCAAAATAATAAATGGTTTAAAATGAATTATTGATTTATATTAATAGATTAAATTATAATGAATAAATTGATTAAAATAAATACTTAAATACACTCAATGTAAATATATTAAAGTAAACACAATTTTATGAACACAAATAAATCAGAATCAGAATCAGAAGATTTATTGTCATTGTCCAAAACTGAACAATGAAATTTCTTGGCAGCAGTTCACCCAATAAAGAGAATCTAAATGTAAAATACAAGAAAATAAATAGTTACACAATACCATAATAAATGTTAACAATTGATTAAAATAATGAACTGTTTAAAATAAATTAATAATTAATTAAAATGAATACATTTAATTGAAATTATTTAATTAAAATAATTATTAGAATAAATACAAATTGATTTAAATAAATAATACATGAATACATTTAATGTAAAAACTGATTAAAATAAACAAGATGTTATGTTAAAAAAATGATTAAAAATAATAAATTGATTAAATAAATAAATAAATTTAAATCTAATTAAAATAAATAAATTAGATTCAAATCACTAAATACAAAGGGATTTAAATGAATAATAATGAATACATTTAATGTAACAAAGATTAAAATAAACAGAATTTTAAATGAACAAATCTTTATTTATTTAAACAATTAAAACACGATTAAAAGAAATTAATACAAATTCAAAAACAAATAATACATTTGATTAAAATGTATTAAAATAAATACAATTAGATGAAAATTAATAGAAAGCGTTCACTGTTATTAATAGAAATTAATAAAAAGTAAATTAACAAAAACGTATTAACATAAATAAAACATGATTAAAATGAATGTATTTAAATAAATACAAAAAATGTATACATTTGACTAAAATAAATCTATTAAAATAGACTTGATAAAAATGTATTTAAATAAATAACACATCTAACAGTACCGTAGACAAGAATGCAATGATGTAACATACCGGTAATGATATTATACACAAATTTACAATATGAATTTTTACCATATTTATTTGGACGTTATACATTAAAATATACAATGTCAATGCAAATGTGGGTGTGTTTTTCGGAGGACTTGTAATATAGATGCTGATTTTGAAGTTTGTGTGGTGGACAGATTTACAGCTACGACGGAGAGGAGTCGAACATCATCGACGAGCGTTTTCAGGACCGGATGGAGTGGCACGGCAGCAAGAAAACCTTCGACCTTCAGGACGCGTCCGTCGACATCCTGAACGTGACCTTCAACGACTCGGGCGATTACCAATGCACCTTCAACCGGATCCTCAGCTACCAGCACTATGAGTACTCCACCATCGTCAGCAAACTGGTCCACCTCACCGTCGTGGCCAAAGGTATGGGGTTTACCATGGTGAAATCACTGTAATGCATGACTTGCAGCGGCTGCCACTGTTGTAGGGCCATTCCATGTTTTTCTGGTGAAAGAAATACATAAATGAAGAAAAAAAGCCACAACTAAATACAAGTATCTTCATGAGCACAACCAATAGAAATGGGTCAAATTCAGCAATCTGCTCATAGAGCCACATTCAGATCCACATATCTCTGAAAGTGAGCTATTGTCATGTTTTGGTTTTGTCTTTGTCATGTTTCTGTGTCTTGTCATGTGATTACCTGTTTGCTATGTGATCCTGCCATGTGTCTTGTCATTGGTTTATTGTCTGATCATTGTTCACAGGTGTCCCTTGTCTTGTCATTAGTGTATTTAAGCCCTCATGTTTGCCATGTGTCTTTGTATTGTATTTTGTTTGTTTGTGTAACTGCTGTCGGTGAGTCTCGTGGTTCATGTTTTGCCATGCCATGCCAAGTCTTTGTTTTGTATTTTGTTTTATATTTTGGATCTTTGAATAAACTGCACTTGGGTTCTACAAACTTGCCTCCAGTGGATCACCACGTTACAGAATATAAGACCCTTACAATGAACCCAGCAGTTGCCCTCCTAAATCTACACCAGGGGAATCATCACCTGGAAACACATGTTTTTGTGGACTTAGTCATCAGGTGGATTTTAATGACGTTGCTTTGAAAGACATTTTTCAGGTGAATCTGAATGAGCCCATTCGCTCCCAGCTTCCTGAGGGAAAGATCCACTGGTCCTTGGCAGAATACATAGACTATGCCTTGTTGTTAAGTGGCTCATCGTTTACTGTGGGTTTTGCGGATGAGGAGCCCCGCAACTCCACAGTACCCGCCGAGCCTGAGAATCTTCACGCCCTCCAAGTCTGAATCTCTTCACACCATGCATGCCAAGTCTGAGCCTCTTCACGTCAGGCCTGTCAAGTCTGAGTCTCTTTACGGCATGCCTGTCAAGTCTGAGTCTCTTCACAACACGCCTGTCAAGTCTGAGTCTCTTTACGGCATGCCTGTCAAGTCTGAGTCTCTTCACGACACGCCTGTCAAGTCTGAGTCTCTTCACGTCAAGCCTGCCAAGTCTGAGTCTCTTCACGTCAAGCCTGCCAAGTCTGAGTCTCTTCACGTCAGGGCTGTCAAGTCTGAGTCTCTTTACAACATGCCTTTCAAGTCTGAGTCTCTTCATGTCAGGCCTGTCAAGTCTGAGTCTCTTTACGGCATGCCTGTCAAGTCTGAGTCTCTTCACGACACGCCTGTCAAGTCTGAGTCTCTTCACGTCAAGCCTGCCAAGTCTGAGTCTCTTCACGTCAGGGCTGTCAAGTCTGAGTCTCTTTACAACATGCCTTTCAAGTCTGAGTCTCTTAAACGTCGGGCCTGTCGAGTCTGAGTCACTTCACGACATGCCTTTCAAGTCTGAATCTCTTTACGTCATGCATGTCAAGTCTGAGTCTCTTTACGTCATGCCTGTCAAGTCTGAGTCTCTTCACAACATGCCTGTCAAGTCTGAGTCTCTTCACGACATGCCTGTCAAGTCTGAGTCTCTTTACGTCATGCATGTCAAGTCTGAGTCTCTTTACGTCATGCCTGTCAAGTCTGAGTCTCTTCACGACATGCCTGTCAAGTCTGAGTCTCTTCACGGCATGCCTGTTAAGTCTGAGTCTCTTTACGTCATGCATGTCAAGTCTGAGTCTCTTCACGTCAAGCCTGCCAAGTCTGAGTCTCTTCACGTCAGGGCTGTCAAGTCTGAGTCTCTTTACAACATGCCTTTCAAGTCTGAGTCTCTTCACGTCGGGCCTGTCAAGTCTGAGTCTCTTCACGACATGCCTTTCAAGTCTGAGTCTCTTTACGTCATGCATGTCAAGTCTGAGTCTCTTTACGTCATGCCTGTCAAGTCTGAGTCTCTTCACAACATGCCTGTCAAGTCTGAGTCTCTTCACGACATGCCTGTCAAGTCTGAGTCTCTTTACGTCATGCATGTCAAGTCTGAGTCTCTTTACGTCATGCCTGTCAAGTCTGAGTCTCTTCACGACATGCCTGTCAAGTCTGAGTCTCTTCACGGCATGCCTGTCAAGTCTGAGTCTCTTTACGTCATGCATGTCAAGTCTGAGTCTCTTCACGTCAAGCCTGCCAAGTCTGAGTCTCTTCACGTCAGGGCTGTCAAGTCTGAGTCTCTTTACAACATGCCTTTCAAGTCTGAGTCTCTTCACGTCGGGCCTGTCAAGTCTGAGTCTCTTCACGACATGCCTGTCAAGTCTGAGTCTCTTCACGGCATGCCTGTCAAGTCTGCCAAGTCTGAGTCTCTTCACGACATGCCTGTCAAGTCTGCCAAGGCCTGTCAAGTCTGAGTCTCTTCACGTCAGGCCTGTCAAGTCTGAGTCTCTTCACAACATGCCTGTCAAGTCTGAGTCTCTTCACGTCAGGCCTGCCAAGTCTGAGTCTCTTCACGTCAGGCTAGTCAAGTCTGAGTCTCTTCACGACATGCCTGCCAAGTCTGAGTCTCTTCACGCCAGGCCCGTCAAGTCTGAGTCTCTTCACGTCAGGCCTGCCAAGTCTGAGTCTCTTCACGTCATGCATGTCAAGTCTGAGTCTCTTCACGTCATGCATGCCAAGTCTGAGTCTCTTCACGTCAGGCCTGCCAAGTCTGAGTCTCTTCGCATCAGACCTGCCAAGTCTGAGTCTCTTCACGACATGCCTGTCAAGTCTGAGTCTCTTCACGACATGTGCATGCCAAGTCTGAGTCTCTTCACGACATGCCTGTCAAGTCTGAGTCTCTTCACGACATGTGCATGCCAAGTCTGAGTCTCTTCACGCCAGGCCCGTCAAGTCTGAGTCTCTTAACGTCAGGCCTGCCAAGTCTGAGTCTCTTCACGACATGCATGCCAAGTCTGAGTCTCTTCACGACATGCATGTCAAGTCTGAGTCTCTTCATGTCAGGCCTGTCAAGTCTGAGTCTCTTCACGTCATGCATGTCAAGTCTGAGTCTCTTCACGACATGCCTGTCAAGTTTGAGTCTCTTCACGTCATGCATGCCAAGTCTGAGTCTCTTCACGTCAGGCCTGCCAAGTCTGAGTCTCTTCGCATCAGACCTGCCAAGTCTGAGTCTCTTCGCGTCATGCCTGCCAAGTCTGAGTCTCTTCACGTCATGCATGTCAAGTCTGAGTCTCTTCACGACATGCATGTCAAGTCTGAGTCTCTTCACGACATGCATGTCAAGTCTGAGTCTCTTCACGACATGCATGTCAAGTCTGAGTCTCTTCACGACATGCATGTCAAGTCTGAGTCTCTTCACGACATGCATGTCAAGTCTGAGTCTCTTCACGACATGCATGTCAAGTCTGAGTCTCTTCACGACATGCATGTCAAGTCTGAGTCTCTTCACGACATGCATGTCAAGTCTGAGTCTCTTCACGACATGCATGTCAAGTCTGAGTCTCTTCACGACATGCATGTCAAGTCTGAGTCTCTTCACGTCATGCATGTCAAGTCTGAGTCTCTTTACGACATGCATGCCAAGTCTGAGTCTCTTCACGTCATGCCTGCCGAGCCTGTGTCTTTGGACAAGATGGCCACCATGCCTGAGTCAGCTCTGGAAGATGCAGCGCTGATCGTAGTGGCCACAGCTATTTTGTGTGTGTGGGCAGCACACACATCAGCTACAACCTGTGAGCCCTCGGTCAAGTTGGCCGCCGCCACGCCAGACTCTCATCCCAAGATGGCCGCTGCCGTTCCTGTGGGTCCCTTGATAGGGCCATGGAGGCAGCGCCTCTATGGCCCCCTGAACTCTCAGATCCGCCCTGGCCCCCTGAACTGCTGATGCCACCCTGGAGGCTTCATAGCCTGCCAAGTCCGCCCATGCCATGCCACGTCCCATGTCTTGTCCCCCTGCACGGGCCTGGCCCACCATCCATCCCCCAAAACCTCCTTGGTTTTGGGGGATGGTCTCTTGTTTCATGTTTTGCCATGCCATCCCATGTCAAGTCTTTGTTTTGTATTTTGTTTTATATTTTGGATCTTTGAATAAACTGCACTTGGGTTCTACAAACTTGCCTCCAGTGGATTACCACGTTACAGGTATATAGAGCCTTAAAAAATTAGATGCAAAAATAAAAGTTTAAGAACCAACATCTAAAAGGACATTGAGATATCTTTAATTCTTCTTGAGACACACAAACTTTGGAAAAATACTATTTTTGTCTCTCAGACCGGTTTGTTCTATGCGATTGGTTTAATGGAGGGAAACCAGATATATTTCTAGTTTCAACATTATTTGTTCTTCAGACATTCCTCTTTAAATGCAGCCAGTATCAGTAATTAAGTACAAGTATCTACTTTATGCAAAGTGTCCAACATTTGGTTTTCACAAATTTAACAATTTACTCCTGGAGCCGCATTGAGATCCTCATATCTGTAGAACTGAACCATACAGAGCCTTAAAAATTAAGATACCAAAAGAACAGTTTGTTAAGAACCAACATATAAAAGGACATTGAGATATCTGTAATACTTCTTGAGTTACAGACACACAAACTTTGGGAAAAACATAAGTGCTTTTTTCCCATCTTTGAGCCGTCACGTCACCGTTGGCATATAATGCAACAAAGATTGATCAGGGCTCGACATTAACGCTAGTCCGCTTGTCCCGACCGGACAAGTAGCCTGATTAAAACGTCAATAACTAGTGAATCACTAAAACGAGAGAATGATTCTTATTATATTACATTTATTGTAATTTGCGAACGATAGTGTATAATAAATATATTAGCCTACTGACGGTAACAAGGTTGCACTGTTGAGGCTCGGTATAAAGGTGCAGATATTACAATATGCAGATTTAAATACATCAAAGCTGATTGAACACTGATGAGAATATTGTTAGACACACACACTCACAAAATAATCCAGACAAGCAACTTTTTTACTTGGACAAGTGAATGACAGATTTACTTGTCCGAAGGACAAGCACATGAAAAGGCTTAATGTCGAGCCCTGTTGATAGTCAACATATTTTACTAATAGAGCCACTGATCTCTGTGTAAAACTAAAATCACCAAGCTGCCGTCTTTCTGAAGCCATTTTCCCCCTCCTGTAACTTGGCTCCGAATCACAGATGAAAATTGAGAATTGACGCCCCTCTACAAAACAGATTACTAACGTAAATATACATGCATGGCATTTCATATTTGAATTTCATCCCTATTTATGTTTGTCTTTCTTCAGAAAATATATTAACAAAATGTGTGTGTGTGTGTCAGCCACGCGCGGGACAGCTTCCATCGTGTCGGAGGTGATGATGTACGTGACGATCATCGGGCTGCAGCTCTGGCTATTGGTGGAGATGATCTACTGTTACAGGAAGATCGCGGCGGCGGGAGAAGAAGCTCTGAGAGCCAGCGCGTGAGTATCTGCAGTCTAGGCCCCTATCATACAGCCAGTCCAAAGCAGGCGCGACACAAGTGTGTTTTGCTAGTTTCAGCCTGACGCAGTTTTCATTTTCACGTCCTGCGCCACGTTGTCTAAATAGCGAATGTATTTGCTCCATCTGTGGCCCATGGGCTCCTGGTCTGAGAACGTGTGTGTGTTCCGGCGCATTGTTGGGCCGTTGCTATTTTGAGGAAACTGAAATACACTGAGCCATTGACCAACTGAAACCTGCTCTAAAGTCAATGGCACAGAATTTATTTTGTTATTTAAAGCGTAAGTAATGTACGCATATAGGCGGGTCCACAACGCGCTACACTCTGATTAGTGCACACACACACATACTGTCTTTTAAAGGGAATGGGAGATTAAAGTCTGATTGGTTTATTGCACGTTACACCCAAAACACACTCATGACTCATTAAAAGAATAGAGACGACCCTTTTAGACCATGTGCTGGGAGCGCCGACCATTTTTCCCGTCGTTAAACTATCAAAAGTGTATTCGGACACGCACTAACTGAACTTGCACCCTGCGCTTCAGACCATGAGCTTAAAATAGGGCACTATAACAATATTTGTACAGTAAATTCACTCGTCACCATCCGACATTATTTGTTAATGCATAATCTAATTGTAAAATGTTACCTAATATCTTAACATCTTCATGCTTGATAGTCGCATCCAGTGGCGGATTTAGCAAATTGGGGCGAAGGTATGCATGGGGCCCCCCCATTAGATCTTTAAGAGAGAACGGAAAAAAATTTACCGACTGAATGGTGGATAGGCAGGTAAAGCTGATCTACGGGGAAGTAAAGGTTGGAGAGGAGAAAAAAAACCTTCCCCTTTTAACCCTGCATACACTTCTTTACTCCAAAATGAAGATGGAAAGCAGAGAACACACAAAGTGTAGCACTACACAAACTAATAGTTACGATGGAACCCAACAGAGAATAAGGTTTCAGATAACACCTGAAAAATCTTGCATCACAATAAGTATTGTGATTGTCAAAACATTTTAGTAACTAAACAGAAACATGTTACAATGTTTACATGGTACAATTTCTGGTAAGCTACGTTTTTTTTATAATAGCTTGACACAAATTTCACGATTTCAATTCAATTCTTGTGATTTGATTCAATATTGACTCATTTGGATAAATATTAGGTAGGCCTACACAAGATGGGCGCTCATTTTTCTCAAGAAAAAAAAAAATCACCTAATGCTGTAAACATACAGAGAGCCCAATCAGCTGGCAGTATTATTTAAGGTAAAAAAAACCCTCAAATTAAACATAATGCCTTTTTATTATAATAACTTTATTTAATGATATAAGTAAAAATACACTAAATATGTAATATAGTACACATATTTAACAAAATACTCTCTATAGCTCTTTTTTTTTTCTAGCCAACAAACATGCTATAGCCTATTATGGTCATTAATTGGCTTTCCTGAGGTAAATGTTGTGTGACAGTTGTTCTCCAGCTGTTTTATTGACCCCTTTCCGCGGATAAAAAACACTGATTGATCGATATCATGTATGAGGAATATACAATTCGGTAAGTTGGACTGAATCTTTCAACATTGTTCATTCGTGTTTTTTTACTATTAGCTAGTAGAGATGATCGGGTCACGTGCCGCTAGGGATCTGTCACGTCACATTTACAAGCGCCAAAACAGTATTTATAGTAAGTGAGTGAGAGGGGGTAAGAGGGGCGAACTGGGGAGAGGTGAGGTTGCATTTGGCTCTAAGCAAATCCACGTATATCCATGAGAGTGTGTATATCCACGTATATCCATGTGAGTGTGTTAACGTTATCCTCACCTAGCGCCACTTCACAGCTGTAGCGGCATGTTCAAAGCTTTGGACGTTGTTGTTCCTGTCTGTTTCCCCAACAGTAGCCGTAAAAAAGTTTGTAATCTTTGGCAGCGTTGCCAAATACTTATCGCCGTCTTTTCGCTTTTTTATTTTATTTGAGCCGCTTGGGTAACTTTGTTTCATTATCGCGTTTAGACTCATCTTGCTTCGTCTCTGTTTGTGTACTTCCCAGTCCTCCTGTCACTGCGTGTTTATCTTTCGCGCCGCGCACCATTACGGACTAGTCCATTTCATTGTGAAAGTAGGGGGTATATAGGAACAGATAACCATGAACTGGACAACATTTTAACTACTACTTCAACGTATTTCTTAAGAATATTAATAACCATTTACCATGCATTTGAAGCGCTAATAATGATAAGGGGCTTTTTCTTTTCTTTTTTTGAGGTTGGTTGGGGGCCCCCCTACTATGACCGCTGGTAGGGGGCCCCAAGCAGCCGCCTACCTATGCCTCTATGTTAAGACCGCCACTGGTTGCATCTATCAGATTCGAGACGGATGATCATGTAGTTACATTTTGTGATGGTATAAAGATGAATCTAATAGCCAGACTAAAAAGGTATGTCGTTTAATACGGGCTCTCGTCGCGTTATTGTTGCAGAAGCAAAGACTTAAACCTGAACTCATCATGTTGCGTTTGTGTTCTGTGTTGCAGCGCGGAGTATTTAGCCATCGCATCTGAGGGCAAAGACAACTGCGCCGGTGTGCAGGTCGCAGAATAACACAGGTGAGACTTCCTAGCTTGTTGTTAGCGTGTTTTAGCATTTTGCTAACATGAATTAGCATGTTGCTAACATGATTTGGCATTCTGTTATCATGTTATAACATATTAACATGCATGTATTAACATGTTGCTAATGTTTTAGCACATTGCTAGCATGAATTGGCATGTTGCTGTCATGAATTAACATGTTTTAGCACATTGTTAACATTAATTAATATGTTCCAAGCATGAATTAGCACATTTCTTGTTCATGCTGCTCGTATTTTTCAGCATGCTGTTACCATGTTTTAGCACATTGCTAACATGTTTTAGCATGTTGCTAGCATGTTTTAACACATTATTAGCATGAATTAGCATGCTGTTGACATGAATTACCACATTTCTAACATTTATCATGTTAATATTAATTAGCATTCTGCTAGCATGTTTTATCACATTGCATTTACACATTGCTAGCATGATTCAGCATATTGTTAGCACAAATGAACATGTTAACACAAAAAACACATTTCTAGCATGATTTTGCATAATGTTAGCATGTTTTAACACTGCTAGCATAAATTAGCATGCTGCTAGTATGAATTAACATGTTAGCATTAATTAGCATGCTGCTGGCACATTTTAACACATTGCTAGCATGGATTAGCATGTTCTGAGAAGGCTTTCCTAATGTTCCCATTAACTTGTTGTATGAAAACTGTTGTATGAAAGTTCAAAAATGTCCAGTTTATAAAATATTTTAAAATGTTATTGTTTTCTCTTGGTTATGTTAACCTTAAGAGGACATTACATTGTATCATTCTTTGATCATTTTGGGAACGTTACTTTTGAATGTTCTCTGAATGTCTAAAACAAGTAACATTTAAAAAACGCTAGACAAACATCCAACTAAACCATTTCAGAGAAAACGCTCCATGATCGATGTATAATAATGTTTTGTGCTAGTGTTTAGAGAACATTATTAAAGATCAGATAACTGAATGAACGTTCTATTTTGTTACTGTAAGAACGTTTGTTCGTAGTTTCGAGAGGATGCTAGCACTCGCTCTAGAACAGAAACGCTGCTTATTCACACGTTGTTCTGGTTTCTGCAGGTTTTTCCCAGGAGCCTCTCCTGAACTGCTGTCACTCACTCCTGTTTTATCTGCTGTTGTTCCTGCGATCGATCCTCCGTTCCGCATGATTCCTCACGCTATGCATGAACCGAACGCTCATCCCGAGAACTCACTGCATTATTCCCCCTCGCTCATAGACAAACGCAGTACTATGAGTTTGCACTAGAGGTCAGTAAAGAGCAAGGAATCTCTGCTGATCGAGGCCAAACACACACACACACACACACACACACTCACTCACTCACTCACTCACTCTCACACACACACACTCACAGACACTCTCACACACACACACACACACACTCACTCACTCACTCACTCTCAGACACACACACTCTCACACACACACAAACTTTCACACACACACACAAACTTTCACACACACACACACACATAGATATATTATAGTGACTGTAAGATGATCTGGAACTCCATGCACTGCTGAAACTGCATGAGTAAAAAAGAGAATCTGAAGAAACTTCCTTTATATACGTAATAATAATTCATGATCCTGATAGAGTTTATCAATCATATCTGTATAATGTGGTGCAATATGACAATAAACGTCTCGGTTACGTATGTAACCCTCGTTCCCTGAAGGAAGAAACGGAGACGTAGTCGACGTGTCGACTGACTGGGATCACGTTTCGGGAGCCTGTCATCTTCGAGTGTCGATAAAACGAGCCAATGCACATTGCCGTGTGGGATTTGCATCCACGCTCTGCCCCAAAGCGCGGGTATAAACCCGGACGCAGATTGCACGCACCACTTACTGAGGAGCCGCGCGGACACCGGAGTCAGCGGTGGTCCAGCAATAGTGGCGACGGGACTACGTCTCTGTTCCTTCCTTCAGGGAACGAGGGTTACATACATAACCGAGGCATTCCCTTTCAGTTCACGTTCAACGTACCGACTGATTGGGATCCCCATTAAAACGCCACTAGTGCTGCCACCTACCAGTGCCTAGACAAAAGCCTTCTGATTCCCCCGCATTATTGAGGCATTGTGATGTGCGGCAATAGAGGCAACATACATTTTGAGGGTGGAGGGAAACAGCCCTCGCTGTGTGCCAGCGCATGAATACAAATACCGAAGTGTAACGAACACTGCTGAACTTGGATCGTATAGCCGAGTCTGAGCTGGACCGGTTGGGAAGCACTCTCCAGGCTTCCACGAACTGTGCCAGGGGAACCAGAGGCACCACAGACGTACCCAAGGTGGGGGAGTGAGGTGGAGGACAGGGACCCAGCTCAGAAGGCCCCGGGGCGGCCCGAAGTGGGGTCTGAGTGTGCGGTGCAACACTTACCTGTCTCCACGGGTTGGCAGGGTGGTGCGTAAGGCGGCGTTTGACCGGGACCTCGAACCACACCCAGCTGCCAGCTGGCAAAACAAGAGGGGGCTGAGAGGTGCAAGGCTTTACAGGGTCGCACACCGCCAGTCTGGCCCTCTTGGGAACCAGGAACAGAGGAGTTTGCGCTTCAGGGACAATTTGGGTACCGCTGAACGGTAACCATCTGAAGAGCTCGCTCCCACCATCCCTGGGTGGACTGTCTCATGGACGCTTGGTCTGACGGTTGCCACCGAGACGGGCTGGGCGGCCTGCCTCCGGCCGGCTCCATGATAGGGAAATAGGGGAGTCCAGGAACCCGAACCTTGTCCACATCCCCCATATCGGCCAGGTTGAGCCAGAGGTGGTGCTCCTGGACCACTAAGGTGGACATCGCCAGACCGATCGCGCAAGCTGCCACGGCCGTGCCCTGGAGGGCGAGGTCGGTTGCGGTGCGGAGCTCACCTATGAGTACACGGTCTGGGCTACCCTTGTGCATGTCCATGAGTGCCTTGGCCTGGTGGACCTGTAGCAACGCCATGGCATGCAGGGAGGAAGCAGCTTGCCCACAGGCTTTGTAAGCCCTGCCCATGAGAACGGACGAGAACTCACAGGCCTTAGAGGGGAGACGAGGATCCCCCTTCCAGGAGGTAGCGGTCGCCGGACACAGGTGCATCGCGACAGACCGCTCCACTGGAGGGATAACCTCGTAACCCTTCACCGTTCCTCCGTCAAGGGTAGTGAGTGGGGAGGAGCTACTCAGGCAGTTTCTGGCAGAGAAAGGTGCCTTCCACGACCTGGTAAGCTCTTCATGCACTTCGGGAAAGAAAGTCACCGAGACGGTTCGGGACACGGTGGAGGATTCCACCACGTTTCAGCATAGCTGACATCTCTGGATCCGGCTCGGGCAACGTTACTCTCCCCGAAAGGGGTAACGCAGCCGAGTCATCATCTCCAGAGCTCAGCTCACCCTCCGATGCTGCAATCGGCATTCTGTCCTCTGGAGGGGCCCCGAATGAAACGGCTGGTCAGTCCATTACAGAGGGACCAGCGCGCTCAGCGGGGCTCCACCGGCTGCGGTAGAGGAGTGAGGGGCCCACAGGGATTGGTTACCGGGTGGGGAAGCCGTCACAATAATCCTCCGATCACCCAACCCACACGCCGCCCTAGAGCGGGGAATGGTAATGGGGACTCCACCTTCACGCAAGAAGGCGAGTCTCGATCTTAGCACGTGATAGTCATGTTCCTGCAATGAGAACATGAACTATCCACAAAAGCTGCTTCAGCGTGCAGGAGCGCGAGATGCAAATCTCAATCAGTCGGTACGTCGACTACGTGACCGGACTGAAAGGGAACACTAGTTCTCCAATGTAGCAGAATTATGTTGTAGGAGCGTTAAAACACTGAACGTCTCAGTGCAGACGATCCAATCACGGGCCTGCGTTTCTGCTCATGTGACGTTCAGTGAGAGAGAGAGAGAGAGAGAGAGAGAGAGAATGTAAATTAAACGAGTTGAAATTAATCTTGTTGACTGTTTGATTTTGTGTTTGTTCACATTATTAATGCATCAATCGACAGGAACGATGAACGATGCTTTTGTCATAAAGTCAAACATGACAGGACGCAAAACCAAACTACATGAAATATAATTTAACATAACAATATTTCTTAATGAGTATTATTTAGAATTATTTATATTATTACTGTTATGATTTCCCATGTTTTTGCATATTTTCTGTAAGCATGAAATAGTCTGTTTTACACAAGATTGTACTAAAGATCCAGATGTTTATGATGATTATTGACTTGCCGAATTAAACCTGCTTTTGTTGAAACATTCTGTGCCGTTTCACTGTAGTTTTGAGTGTAGTTTGTGTAAAATACTGTTTAGTTTCTATTGTTTCATCATTTCAAACAAGTTGTATTTATTTTTATCAACTTATTTATTAAATCGTCTTTTATTTATTCATTTTAATCCAATGCTTTTCTTTAGTTATTTGTTAACATAAAATGTTTTTATTTTAATTCATTTACCTATTTTATTTAAAACTATTCATTTATTTTAATCAAATTTTATTGTTTTTATCAATGTATTTATTTTAATCAAATAAATTTATATATTTTATCATATTTATTTATTTACATCCAATTTTATTTATTTTATTAATGTTTATTTTTCTCAATTTTAATTAATTAATTAATTAATTAATTATTGTTTTATTTTATGATGTATTTTTACAGTTTTTCTCTAGACTTGTGGCCACAAATATCTCTCTGAATCATGCGAGTCTTAAACACACGTGAATGACATCATCGTCCTCCAGGAAGTGATGTGGTTTTGGAGGGAAAACAGCAGCACAAACACTGCTGTTATTTGAGGAATTCTGGGATGTTTTGTGGGATGACACTTTAATATTCCAGTAGTTTCATTGAAAACTGAATTTCAGCTCAAAATTACTTTCAACCTTTTGGATTCTATTAGATGAAGAAGATGATTTAGATTTTTCTGCTGCAGTTTTAATTTAATGTTTATATAAATATATATTAGTTAGTTATAATGATATAATAATATTTCATTAAGATAAGATGATTTAAACCATGCTAATGCAATTCCACTAATGCCAACATAATGTTCTAGTCTATTTAAAAGAATGTTGTGGTCAATAGTGTCAAATGCAGCACTAAGATCGAGTAACACTAATAGCAAGACACAACCACGATCGGATGATAAGAGCAAATCATGTGTGACTCTAACGAGAGCAGTCTCAGTACTATGGTACGGTCTAAATCCTGACTGGAAATCCTCCAGATATCATTTCTTTCAAGAAAGGAACACAGTTGTGAGGATACTGCCTTTTCTAGTGTCTTTGACAGAAAGGGTAGATTCGAGATCGGCCTGTAATTGACTAATTCTGTAGGATCAAGTTGTGGTTTTTTAACAAGCGGTTTAATCATAGCCAGCTTAAAAGTTTTCGGTACGTATCCTAATGACAAAGATGAATTAATGATATTAAGAAGAGGATCTATGACCATCTTGTAAGTAAAGAAGTTCATAAAGTCATGCTGTGCTGCTTGGAAACTTCTGGATAGAAAGATGGATGGATGGAAATGGAATTCCGACGTTTTGAGAGCTCAAACTTACATTTTAAGAACGTTAAAGCGTCATTTTAAGATTTGCTATGCTAAAATTACAGAACGTTACGTTATTTTTTATTTTTTACAGACTTAATCAGGACGACTTTGTCTCCACCCAGATCACTAAAATATGTTCTAATAAAAGGTCCGCAAACGTTCCCATTATGAAAAAAAAAAACCAGGTTATTTTGGAATGTTGTGTGTACAAAATTTACTTTAAATTTTTTTTTTTTTAAATGCTATGCTAATGTTACGGCAACGTTCCTTTTTTTGCAAACTTTATCAGGACGACGTTCTAAAACAAGTAGCAACATTTTAAAAATGGAATTCTGAAAAACGTTCCATTTGTGCTAACGTCATATGTTTGAACGAGCGTTCTATTACCGTTACTGAGAGAACTTTAAGAGAACCTTGTTAGAACGTTTGCTGGGCAGGTCGCGAGAAATCATTCAAAGTTTAACATCAAACAGACATTAATATGCAGATGAGAGGATTTGTGTGTGTGTGTGTGTGTGATGACATCAGTTCCACACACACTCACCTGGTCATGGAAGTACGGGGAGGATGCGGCCAGCACACACCTGTGCGCGCGGAACACGTGACCCTGCACCTGTATGGACAGGTCACACAGCTGACCCTCCTCGCGCTGCCGCGGCGCGCGCGCTCGGGAAGCACACCTGCAGAACCGGGCTCGGGGGCGCGCTCGCGCGACCAAGGATCTGCTCCATCCTACTGTAACGCAAAGTTGAGATGTGGCCCAGAAAGAAAAAAACAATAGGTGTCGGAGGAAAAGATGCACGAGAGATGGCGTATTTTCCCCGTGTTTAATACAATTACTCAAACGTCACACTCGTCCACATAGCCTACATGGGGATCGAGTGAGAAAAAGTATACAAACAAACATCCAACTCTGGTCACAAAAATAAAAGGAAATAAAAAAAAGTACAAAGGTCGGTAGAGCGGTTATCTCTTCTCCTCACCTGTCAAATCTATTACTGACACTCATGCGGCAAAGATCGGCGCGATTCAACCGGTCGACAGTCTCGACACACAATCTGCGAGTTTAACCACCGTGTGTATAATATATAAGTTGATTATGATCCCTTGATCGGTTAAAATGACATTTGAATGTGTTTATAATCTCACCTGCGTTCACTGTGATGGAGGTCTGCTGCGGAAGAGAGAGACACGCCCCTTATCCGAGACCCCGCCCCTTTTAAAAACACAGTGCTTATATATTCATATTCTTAATAAATTCTTTAGTTTTGTGAGTGTGTGTGTGTGTGTGTGTGTGTGTGTGTGTGTGTGTGTGTGTGTGTGTGTGTTCACAGTGTTAACGACAAAGTATTGTTTGATTCTATTAGTGTCTCACATGAATGAAATGAAATGGCTAAATAAATATATAGAATAGAATAGAATCGTCCATGTGACAGCTGCTGTAAGCCAATCCTGCTACAAAGGATGTCGGATTCATGAATATTAATTACGTGACGTCACATGACGTCCTCGTACGTGCCCTTATTAATATTCATGAGCTGAGCAGTGCTGCAGTCCGCGCGCGCCACCTGCTGTCTGACTGAACTCACAAACCTGCAGTAAAAAGGATTAAAAACGTCAAACATTAAAAATTATTTGCAATGCAACAAAGAATGACGTTCCCAACTCTGATAAACCATAATCAAATTATTATTATAATGTTAGTTAGCTAGATCTATCTGAAAAACTGATTAGTAGAGAGCACGGTGATGCATGAAAGGTATTTTAATAGGTATTTAACTTTATGTTTATTATTTCAAAACGATATTGTAATTGTACTGTCAATAATTGTATTTGGTATTAAATGGGACCTAGTTTGAAGGGAAACCCACTATTTATTATAGTTAATGATCATATTTGAGTGAGTTTTGAAGGGCTGCACCTGCGGGGAGCGTCGTGACGTCACCGCGGGGTTAGGTTGCGTCGCGCGCGCGCGCGGCCCGGGATTTTTACCGCAATGCATCAGAACTCAGCGAACGCGTGAACGAGCCGCTCAGAATGGCGTTTAAACCCGACAGATCAGCGAGACCCGATCATAAACATCAGTCTAATGCTTGAGGATTATTACACGCGAGTCAGAAGGCAAGTTTCAGATCTGTGTGCATGATTACAGTGATGATGCGTTCATGATCAGTGATGGAAATATATTCATAAATGAATGTGCATGCGTAGCGCGCGTTTATTCAGATACATGTAAAACATGCACAGATATAAATGATGTAAACAGAGGAATGAGTGTAAACACTGATATCAGATGAGTGTCTGTGTTTCTCTGGCGTGTTTTCACACACTAAACATCTTTCAGAGCCAAACTGATGCTGGTCTAGTGTTCTGCAGGAGTCCATCACATCAGCGGGACGGGGCCCTTCAGAACCTCAGAACATGAAGATCCGTCACTGTGGACTCTAGAGTCTCAGAAGCCCACGAAAGAGAGAGAGAGAGAGATCACGGTCGAGCTCAGTGTCTTCTGTGAGCATCATGGACATGTGTGTGAGACGCCTGCTGCTCCTGTGTGTGTTCTTCATGATCTCAGGTTAGTCTGACCTGCAGGGGTCCGGGGCCCTTGGGGGCTGCAAGCATGTGACAGGGGTCCGGGGCCCTTGGGGGCCGCAAGCATGTGACAGGGGTCCGGGGCCCTTGGGGGCTGCAAGCAGGTGACAGGGGTCCGGGGCCCTCGGGGAGTGACAGGGGTCCGGGGCCCTTGGGGGCTGCAAGCATGTGACAGGGGTCCGGGGCCCTCGGGGAGTGACAGGGGTCCGGGGCCCATGGGGGCCGCAAGCAAGTGACAGGGATCCCGGGCCCTCGGGGAGTGACAGGGGTCCGGGGCCCTCTGGGAGTGACAGGGGTCCGGGGCCCTTGGGGGCTGCAAGCAAGTAACAGGGATCCGGGGCCCTTGGGGGCCGCAAGCAAGTGACAGGGGTCTGGGGCCCTTGGGGAGTAACAGGGGTCCGAGGCCCTTGGGGAGTGACAGGGGTCCGGGACCCTTGGGGGGCGCTAGTGACAGGGGTCAGGGGTCTAAATAACACAAATATTTAATTTAAAAATAAGTTTGATATAAAAATAAATGCATTTTTAAATCAAACTTATTTTTTAATTAAAATGTTTTTGTTTTTTACTTACATTAAATATTGATTATTTTAATCCTTTTACAACCATATTTATTACTTTATTTAAAATAAAAATAAAAATACATTTGATGATAATAAATACATATATAAAATTAGATGTAAATAAACAAAAAAAAAATGTTAATAATACATAAACAGAAATGTATTAAAATAGAGTAATACAATTTTAAATAACACGTATGGCAGTACAGTACTGTTGATTAGAAAAGAATGCAATGAAGTACATAATATAAACTGAATATTTCCAAGTAACAAATGTATTTCTGAAATATAAGATGAGATGTTGACAGTATGAGTGTGGTCTTTCCTCATGAGTATATGACGCTGCAGGTGAGATGTGTGTGAGTGTGACGCGTGTGTGTTTGTGCAGTGTCCGTGTGCAGCGGCGCATGCGCAGAGGTGGACTCGGACACGGAGGCCGTCGCGGGAAGAGAATTCAAGCTCGGGTGCATTTCCTGCAAGATGCGCCTGGAAGTGGAAGCCACGGCCACCGTAGACTGGCACTTCCGCGCGCACGGACAGGACGAGTTCATCCACGTGAGCGTTTGAGCGGGAAGCGCTCGTTCAAAACTGCAGTTCATGTGAATCGAGTTACAAAAACAATTAAATTAACTAACTAAATAAATACATTTGATTAAAATAAGAAATGGTTTAAAATAAATTAATAATTGGCTTGAATGAATAGATTTAATAATGAATAAATTGATTAAAATAAATACTTAAATAATAAATGGATACATTCAATGTAAAAAAATATATTAAAGTAAACACAATTTTATGAACACAAATAAAAACAATTGATTAAACTAATGAACTGTTTAAAATAAATTAATAATTAATTAAAATTAATACATTTAATTAAAATAAAACAATTATTAGAATAAATACAAATTGATTTAAATAAATAATACATTTAATGTAAAAACTGATTAAAACGTTTTTTTTTAATTGATTAAAAATAATAAATTGATTAAATAAATAAATAATTTATTTAAATTTATGAATCTAATTAAAATTAAATGGATTAAAATAAATAAATTAGATTCAAATCACTAAATACAAAGGGATTTAAATGAATAATAATGAATGCATTTAATGTAACAAACATTTAAATAAACAAAATTTTAAATAAACATTTTTTTTATTTAAACAATTAAAACGTGATTAAAAGAAATTAATACAATTTCAAAAACAAATAACAAATTTGATTAAAATTGATTAAAATAAATGCAATTCGATGAAAATGAATAGAAAGCGTTCACTGTTATTAATAGAAATTAATAAAAAGTAAATAAACAAAAACGTATTAACATCATCATCATCTTCTTCCGCTTATCCGGGGCCGGGTCGCGGGGGCAGCAGTCTAAGCAGAGATGCCCAGACTTCCCTCTCTCTGGACACTTCCTCCAGCTCTTCCGGAGGGACACAGAGAAGTTCCCAGGCAAGCCAGGAGACATAATCCCTCCAGCGTGTCCTAGGTCTTCCCCGGGGTTTCCTCCCGGTGGGATGCGCCCTGAACACCTCCCCGGGAAGTTGGCTCCTCTCGATGTGGAGGAGCAGCGGCTCTCTTGAACTCCTCCCGAGTGACCGAGCTCCTCACCCTATCTCTAAGGGATCGCCCAGTCACCCTGCGGAGAAAGCTCATTTCGGCCGCCTGTATCCGGGATCTTGTCCTTTCGTCATGACCCACAGCTCATGTTGAGAGTAGGAACGTAGATTGACCGGTAAATCGAGAGCTTCGCCTTGCAGCTCAGCTCCTTCTTCACCACGACAGACCGGTACATCGACCGCATTACTGCAGAAGCTGCACCGATCCGTCTGTCAATCTGCCGTTCCATCCTTTCCCTCACTCGTGAACAAGACCCCGGGATACTTGAACTTCTCCACTTGAGGCAGGAACTCTCCACCAACCTGAATTGGGCAAGCCACCCTTTTCCGACTGAGAACCATGGGTTCGGACTTGGAGGCGCTGATTCTCATCCCAGCTGCTTCACACTCGGCTGCAAACCATCCCAGTGCATGCTGGAGGTCCTGGTCTGATGGGGCCAACATGACAACATCATCCGCAAAAAGCAGAGACGAAATCGTGTGGTTTAACTGTAAACAGTGTTGGTAGGGCACTGCTTCCCTCTCCTGAGGTGCCGGACGGTTTGCCTCCACAACCACCCGGGCTGCACTCCGCTTGGCCTGCCGGTACCCGTCAGCTGCCTCAGGAGTACCACAAGCCAGCCAGGCCCGATAGGACTCCTTCAGCTTGACGGCATCCCTTCCTTCCGGTGTCCACAGGACAGGCACCGGAGACCTTACGGCCACAGCTCCGAGCAGCCACGTCGACGATGGAGGTGGAGAACAAGGTCCACTCGGACTCAATATCTCCAGACTCCCTCGGGATCCGGTCGAAGCTCCGCCGGAGGTGGGAGTTGAAGATCTCTCTGACAGGGGACTCGGCCAAACGTGCCCAACAGACCCTCACAGTACGTTTGGGTCTGCCGAGTCTGTCCAGCCTCCTCCCCCGCCATCGGATCCAACTCACCACCAGGTGGTGATCAGTTGACAGCTCCGTTGACAGTGTTCAAGACATACGGCAGGAGGTTGGATGAGACGACCACAAAGTCGATCATTGACCTCCGGCCTAGGGTGTCCTGGTGCCATGTGCACTGATGGACACCCTTATGCTTGAACATGGTGTTTGTTATGGACAAGCTTTAACTAACACGGAAGTCCAATAACAGAACACCGCTTGGGTTCAGATCAGGGGGGCCGTTCCTCCCAATTAGTCACCAGTCGGAGCACTTTCCAGCACCCCTCCCAGAGTCCCCAAGAAGGCCGGGTACTCTACACTGCCATTCGGCCCGTAGGTACACATGACAGTGAGAGACCTATCCCCGACCCGAAGGCGCAGGGAAGCGACCCTCTCGTTCACCGGGGTGAGCTCCAACACATGGCGGCTGAGCTGGGGAGCTATAAGCAAACCCACACCAGCCCGCCACCTCTCAACATGGGCAATTCCAGAGTGGTGAAGAGTCCATCCTCTATCCAGGAGTGTGGTTCCAGAGCCCAAGCCGTGCGTGGAGGTGATCCCAACTATCTCTAGTCGGTACCTCTCAACCTCGCGCACAATCTCAGGCTCCTTCCCTGCCAGCGAGGTGGCATTCCACGTCCCTAAAGCTTGTTTCCGTGTCCAGGGATCAGGTTGTCGGGGCCGCCGCCTTCAACTCCCTCCCGATCCACTATGCACCGGCCCCTTACGGTCCCTCCTGCAGGTGGTGAGCACCCTCGTCGCTCCTTCGGGCGAGCCCCATGGGGGGAGGTCTGGCCACCATGCGCTCGCATGCGAGCCCTAACCCCGGGCCTGGCTCGGGCGACATCACGGTCCTTGTTTTAGTTCGTAACATAAAGGGTTTGTGAAAAGTAAATTAATACATTTAAAAAAAATTGTATTTGTATTTGTAATTATTTTTGTAATTATTAAAAAGTAAATAAACAAAAATGTATTAACATAAATAAATAAATAAAACATGATTAAATAAATGTGTTAAAATAAATACAAAAAAATTATACATTTGACTAAAATAAATCTATTAAAATAGACTGATAAAAATGTATTTAAATAAATAACACATCTAACAGTACCGTAGACAAGAATGCAATGATGTAACATACCGGTAATGATATTATACACAAATTTACAATATGAATTTTTACTATATTTATTTGGACGTTATACATAACAATATACAATGTCAATGCAAATGTGAATGTGTTTTTCCGAGGACTTGTAATATAGATGCTGATTTTGAAGTTTGTGTGGTGGACAGATTTACAGCTACGACGGAGGGGAGTCGAACATCATCGACGAGCGTTTTCAGGACCGGATAAAGTGGCAAGGCAGCAAAACCTTCGACCTTCAGGACGCATCCGTCGACCTCCTGAACGTGACCTTCAACGACTCGGGCGATTACCAATGCACCTTCAACCGGATCCTCAGCTACCAGCACTATGAGTACTCCACCACCGTCAACAAACTGGTCCACCTCACCGTCGTGGCCAAAGGTATGGGGTTTACCATGGTGAAATCATTGTAATGCATGACTTGCAGCGGCTGCCACTGTTGTAGGGCCATTCCATGTTTTTCTGGTGAAAGAAATACATAAATGAAGAAAAAAAGCCACAACTAAATACAAGTATCTTCATGAGCACAACCAATAGAAATGGGTCAAATTCAGCAATCTGCTCATGGAGCCACATTCAGATCCACATATCTCTGAAAGTGAGCTATATAGAGCTATAAAAAATTTGATGCAAAAAGAAAAGTTTGTTAATAATTGGAACCTAAAAGGACATTGAGATATCTTTAATACTTCTTGAGTTATAAGCACACAAACTTTGGAAAAAGACTATTTTTGTCTCTCAGACCGGTTTGTTCTATGCGATTGGTTTAATGGAGGGAAACCAGATATATTTCTAGTTTCAACATTATTTGTACTTCAGACATTCCTCTTTAAATGCAGCCAGTATCAGTAATCAAGTACAAGTATCCGCTTTATGCAAAGTGTACAACATTTGGTTTTCACAAATTTAACAATTTACTCTTGGAGCCGCATTAAGATCCTCATATTTGTAGAACTGAACCATATAGAGCCTTGGAAATTGAGATACCAAAAGAATAGTTTGTTAAGAACCAACATATAAAAGGACATTGAGATATCTGTAATACTTCTTGAGTTACAGACACACAAACTTTGGAAAAAACATGATAAAAGTGCTTTTTTCTCATCTTTGAGCCGTCACCGTTGGCATATAATGCAACAAAGATTGATAAAGTCAACATATTTTACTAATAGAGCCACTGATCTCTGTGTAAAACTAAAATCATCAAGCTGCCGTAATTCTGAAACCATTTTCCCCCTCCTGTAACTTGGCTCCAAATCACTAATGAAAAATTAGAATTAACGCACCTCAACAAAACAGATTATTCCGTAAATATACATGCATGGCATTTCATATTTTGACTTTCATCCCTATTTATGTTTGTCTTTCTTCAGAAAATATATTGACTAAAATATTAACAAAAAATGTGTGTGTGTGTGTGTGTGTGTCAGCCACGCGCAAGACGGCTTCCATCGTGTCGGAGGTGATGATGTACGTGACGATCATCGGGCTGCAGCTCTGGCTATTGGTGGAGATGATCTACTGTTACAGGAAGATCGCGGCGGCGGGAGAAGAAGCTCTGAGAGCCAGCGCGTGAGTATCTGCAGTCTAGGCCCCTATCATACAGCCAGTCCAAAGCAGGCGCGACACAAGTGTGTTTTGCTAGTTTCAGCCTGACGCAGTTTTCATTTTCACGTCCGGCGCCACGTTGTCTAAATAGCGAATGTATTTTCTCCATCTGTGGCCCATGGGCTGCTGGTCTGAGAATGAGTGTGTGTTCCGGCGCATTGTTGGGCCGTTGCTATTTTGAGGAAACTGAAATACACTGAGCCATTTATATCGTTCAGTCTTTCCGTTTACAAATTCCTCCATGTAAATAGCGAATCCGCCATGGCACGAGCATAACTGGCTTTTAAAACGAATGGGAGATTAGACTCTGATTGGTTTATTGCTCATTACGCCCAAAACACACTCATGACTCATTAAAAGAATAGAGACGACCCTTTTAGACCATGTGCTGGGAGCGCCGACCATTTTTCCCGTCGTTAAACTATCAAACGTGTATTCGGACACGCACTAACTGAACTTGCACCCTGCGCTTCAGACCATGAGCTTAAAATAGGGCACTATAACAATATTTGTACAGTAAATTCACTCGTCACCATCCGACATTATTTGTTAATGCATAACCTTATTGTTAAATGTTACCTAATATCTTAACATCTTCATGCCTGATAGTTGCATCTATCAGATTCGAGACGGATGATCATGTAGTTACATTTTGTGATGGTATAAAGATGAATCTAATAGCCAGACTAAAAAGGTATGTCGTTTAATACGGGCTCTCGTCGCGTTATTGTTGCAGAAGCAAAGACTTAAACCTGAACTCATCATGTTGCGTTTGTGTTCTGTGTTGCAGTGCGGAGTATTTAGCCATCGCATCTGAGGGCAAAGACAACTGCGCCGGTGTGCAGGTCGCAGAATAACACAGGTGAGATAACTAGCAGCGACGGGCCTGTTTATGCCACACACAAACACAGCTTGACAAAACAAAGCCTTGTCTGAAAGCTTCCTAGCTTGTTGCTTACATGAATTAGCTTGTTGCTATCATGATTTGTCATGGAGTTATCATGTTTTAACACATGAGCATGCATGATTTAGAATGTTGCTAATGTTTTAACACATTGCTAGTAGAAATAGCCATGTTGCTATCATAAATTAACATGTTTTAACATATTGTTAGCATTAATTAGCATGTTGATAGCATGAATTAGCATGCTGCTAGCATTTTTTAACATGTTTCTAGCCTGTTTTAACACATTGTTAGCATAAATTAACATGTTAACATGAATAAGTACATTTCTAGAATGATTTAACATTTTGTTAACATAATGGTAGCATTTTGCTAACATGAATTAACACATTGCTAACTTAAATTAGCATATTGCTAGACATTGCATGGATTAGCTTGTTCTGAGAATGCTTTGCTAATGTTCCCATTAACTTATGAAAACTGTTGTAGGAAAAATGTCCAGTTTATAAAATATTTTAAAATGTTATTGTTTTCTCTTGGTTATGTTAACGTTAAGAGGACATTACATTGTATCATTCTTTGATCATTTTGGGAACGTTACTTTTGAATGTTCTCTGAATGTCTAAAACAAGTAACATTTAAAAAACGCTAGACAAACATCCAACTAAACCATTTCAGAGAAAACGCTCCATGATCGATGTATAATAATGTTTTGTGCTAGTGTTTAGAGAACATTATTAAAGATCAGATAACTGAACGAACGTTCTATTTTGTTACTGTAAGAACGTTTGTTCGTAGTTTCGAGAGAATGCTAGCACTCGCTCTAGAACAGAAACGCTGCTTATTCACACGTTGTTCTGGTTTCTGCAGGTTTTTCCCAGGAGCCTCTCCTGAACTGCTGTCACTCACTCCTGTTTTATCTGCTGTTGTTCCTGCGATCGATCCTCCGTTCCGCATGATTCCTCACGCTATGCATGAACCGAACGCTCATCCCGAGAACTCACTGCATTATTCCCCCTCGCTCATAGACAAATGCAGTACTATGAGTTTGCACTAGAGGTCAGTAAAGAGCAAGGAATCTCTGCTGATCGAGGCCAAACACACACACACACACACACACACACTCACTCACTCACTCACTCACTTTCACACACACACACACACACACACACACACTCACAGACACACAAACTCTCTCTCACACACACACACACACACACAAACACACATACACATATAGATATATTATAGTGACTGTAAGATGATCTGGAAGCCGAACTCCATGCACTGCTGAAACTGCATGAGTAAAAAAGAGAATCTGAAGAAACTTCCTTTATATATGTAATAATAATTCATGATCGTGATAGAGTTTATTAATCATATCTGTATAATCAGATGCAATATGACAATAAACTGTAGTTCTCCAATGTAGCAGAATTATATTGTATTAGCGTTAAAACACTGAACGTCTCAGTGCAGACGATCCAATCACAGGCCTGCGTTTCTGCTCATGTGATGTTCAGTGAGAGAGAGAGAGAGAGAGAATGTAAATTAAACGAGTTGAAATGAATCTTGTTGATTTTTTGATTTTGTGTTTGTTCACATTATTAATGCATCAATCGACAGGAACGATAATTTGAATGAAATATAATTTAACATAACATAATATTTCTTAATGAGCATTATACTGACAAAACTGAAGAATTACTTATATTATTACTGTTATGATTTGCTATATTTTTGCATATTTTCTGATTTACACAAGATTGTACTAAAGATCCAGATGTTTATGATGATTATTGACTTGCCGAATTAAACCTGCTTTTGTTGAAACATTCTGTGCCGTTTCACTGTAGTTTTGAGTGAAGTTTGTGTAAAATACTGTTTAGTTTCTATTGTTTTATCATTTCAAACAAGTTGTATTTATTTTTATCAACTTATTTATTAAATCGTCTTTTATTTATTCATTTTAATCCAATGCTTTTCTTTAGTTATTTGTTAACATAAAATGTTTTTATTTTAATTCATTTACCTATTTTATTTAAAACTATTCATTTATTTTAATCAAATTTATTGTTTTTATCAATGTATTTATTTTAATGAAAGAAATTTATATATTTTATCATATTTATTTATTTACAGCCAATTTTATTTATTTTATTAATGTTTATTTTTTCTTAATTTTAATTAATTAATTAATTTATTTATTTATTTATTATTGTTATATTTTATGATGTATTTTTACAGTTTTTCTCTAGACTTGCGGCCACAAATATCTCTCTGAATCCTGCAAGTCTTAAACACACGTGAATGACATCATCGTCCTCCAGGAAGTGATGTGGTTTTGGAGGGAAAACAGCAGCACAAACACTGCTGTTATTTGAGGAATTCTGGGATGTTTTGTGGTGGTTGTTGGTTTGTGACACTTTAATATTCCAGTAGTTTCATTGAAAACTGAATTTCAGCTCAAAATCACTTTCAACCTTTTGGATTCTATTAGATGAAGAAGAAGATGATGATGATGATGATTAAGATGATGAAGATATTTCTGCTGCAGTTTTCAGACACAAACAGTGGCATTTTAATTGAATTACATATTTACACATTATAGTTTGTTTTGATTACAATACTATTTCGTTAAAATAATGAAATAAATAATGATAAATAAATTAAAAACATTTACAGAATATTCAAAAATGGAATAATAATATTTATATAAATATATATTATAGTTGATTATAGTAATATTTCATGAAGATAATGAAATAATATATTTATAAATAAATTGAAATAAGTTGCGTTTTTAAATATTTATATAAATATTATATTTATAGTATTAATACAACTTAATTATTTATCTAATGAAGTAAAATAATTGTTAATAATATTTTTTTCAGTTTTACTTGACGTTATTAATTGTTTGTGATTACTTACTGAGAAATATAGTAGCTTTCTATATACCCTCCATAACTAGAAAAATGTATAATTATTTTAAAAATTCCATGACTTTTTAAGAATTTAACTCACTTCCGTGAGTTTTCCAGGTCTAGAAATCACACTTTCAATACTCTCTCTCATATATCCAGGTTTTCCAAGAGGAGATCACTGAAATAAGAAACCAGATGTGATCATAAATGTTTCTTGAGCATCAAATCCTCATATTAGAGTGATTTCTGAAGGATCATGTGACACTGAAGACTGGAGTAATGATGCTGAACATTCAGCTTTGATCACAGGAATAAATTACACTTTACTATATATTCACATAGAGAATAGCTGATTTACACTATAATGATATTTCACAATGTAGTTCCAGTGGATCCAATTCATCTCCACAGAGCAACTTTCCTGCCTAACTTCTCCCTGGTTCAGTTCTGGTTCGGGTTCGGGTTCGGCCTCGATCAGTCCACTCACTCATTGGGTTCGGGTTCGGTATCATCACTCACTCATTGGACCGCGCCGTCCCGGGTGCGCGCGCCCGTGCGCGTTCCCGTGTGCGTGCCAGTGCGCGCTTGCGTTCGATGACGGGAGCGCAAAGTGATCAGCGGATCTTTTCGATCATCATTCAGATCAATAATAGTATAATAATAATAATAATAGCACCTTGCGTGCGCGCGCCTCGCGTCTGGAGAGCTGTGCGTCATTTCTCTCCTTTATGTTTGAATGTTGTCGCGCTGGAGGAGTGATGATGGATCCTCACAGAGCGAGCTGATCACGGTCAGTGCCGGAGGATCATGTCCTATGTGTCTTCACAAGGTAAGAGTTATAATCGATCATCTGATCGGCTCCGATCACTGATCAATAACGGGCTCGCGCTGGCCGCCAGATGATTGACAGCTCTCACTCTGGAGTCCAGCGATGCCTTTACATTCACCTGATCGATAATGCACCTTCCGCGTGAGAGTCCAATCATTGCGATCGATAATCAGTGTGAATAGTTGAGCTCAGAAACAGCAGGTTTATTTATAGATCCCGAACCGAACCGAGTCAGGAGCGGCCCGCGCGCGCGCACGAGGGAGAGCTTCCGGAACACACGCGAGAACATCAACACAAATACTCACACTGAGAATCACAAAATGATTTTAATGTCAACTGTAAAATACTGTAGGAATGCTCGCTTAATCGGTTAACAGTGCTGGGAAAACTGTAATAAATCCAGTGTAATTGTACAGTAAAACACGGTCACATCAACCATTTTAAGATGTAAAAAAGAATAGAACCCTATAATTTACATTGAAATGCCATTCCCAGAATTCCCTGTGTGACACTTCACATTTGAGGGTTTTTAATAGGCATAATGATGTTTCTTCTTAGTTTATTTTCTGATCAGTTGTGTTCATTAGGGTTTAATGTTGTTAAATTAATGCATATTTAATTATTTGAGTGTCCATGATGGTGTTTGGTGTTGTTTAGTGCAGTCCATACTGATGATCAGATTACGCATCTGTAACGGTGATGAGCGTCAGTCGTGCCACTGTGAATCTCAAGAGGTCATTTACATTGAGCTGGAGGAGTTTCAGCGAGAGCTTGTTTAAATGTCATGCTCTCCTGTCGGCCGGACTTCTGTCTGTAAAGTGAGTTTATTCAGAACGAAACAAAGAGTTTGTTATATTATTGCATATCATCAGTGTTTCAGTAGCAGCTTCACAGTAATAAACAGGGGAATAACAGAATCAATGATGCAAACTTCATAGAGTCAGTGGTGAAGCAGCTCTACATAAGAAGGGAGAGTCATTATTCAAGTTTTGTTCTCTGCTGCATTTGATACCATCAATCACAACGTTCTTTTGAATAGACTCAAAAAATATGTTTGCATTAGTGGAATTGCATTAGCATGGTTTAAGTCATACTTATCTGACCGTTATCAGTTTGTAGCAGTAAATGAAGAGATGTCTTATTAGTGCTGGGCGGTATGACCAAAAATCCATATCACGATATTTTTCCAAATTATAGCGGTTTCACGGTATCTGACGGTATTTAATTTTTTTCAAGCATGGCTGGTTGTTAACCACATTTTCTACTGATTGAGAGAGGAAATACTGCGGTAGATTGACTTAGGCCCCAATCACACCTAATGCGTTTTTTGCAGTGAGAGGCGCCTTTTTTCAATAGTTTTCCTGTGGTAGTGAGCGTCCGCGCTGTTTGTGTGCCCCAGGCGCCTCACGTTTTTGCAGTTGAAAAAAAAGCAACTCCGAGCGGAAAAAGCGCCCGACGTCATCGCGTTTTTTTCCACTGTCCAATCAAATGAATGGAGAGGCGGGCCTTCCGTTGTAGTGATGAAAGCTACAGTTGCTTGAACGCCCGGAGAGTGCGATGATGGAGGATGAACTTGTGGTGCTCTCGCGGGTTACCAGGAGCTTAACGACTTCACAAACCGTAACTACCACAATGTTAACAGAAAGTAAATAAAGTAAATAAATTTGGCGGATTTGACGTTTACTTGACTGACAGGACAGCTGTTTCGGTGGTTGCCTAGCAAATAAAAAACGCAGTGCACTGCTCGTTCTGTGTGATCGGGGCAGTGTTGTGCGCCTTCGCGTTTTCGAACCTGAAATGAACTTAGAATGCACTATTTTACTGTCATGAGTGAATATTGTAGAAAAATTCCACCCAAAAAATGATGCTGTTTACAAAGAGGAGCCAGCAGGAGACGCTGTAGGAGCGGCAGAAACAGCGGTTTGCCCGGTAACGGCTGAACACAAAGCGGTTTCCACGGTAACGGCTGAACACAAACCAGCGCTCATAAACACTGCTTTATCAGGAGAGATAATGAAAGATTAAATTGAAATAACATCGAAACTTTTCTTAAGACTGTCAGTTCACTTCAGAAATGGGAAGTGAAACGGGATCCCAACCACAAATAGATTTTCCAAAAGGCTGTGTTGATATTGTGAACCAATGTATGGGAAACACTGTAAGATAATGTGACAGCTATCAATGATGGTTTAACCTATGCATCTTCACCGTCAGGCTTAGTAACACATAACGTTAGCTGTGTCCTCACCACAGTTTCGCGCCGCATTCCGATCGTTGTTAAAGCGACATGCTTTGATGGTTCTTTATATTGCGGTATGCCTATATTGCGGTATGTTAAAAATTCATATCATAATAAAAATAAACACCGGGATTTGGTATGAACCGGTATACCGCCCAGATCACAAGTTAAGTATGGAGTACCACAAGGCTCAGTACTAGGACCATTGCTGTTCACGGCATGCTACTCCTGGGAGATATCATTATTATTCAGATCAGTTCAGCTCAGTGTTGATTGTGTTCTGGTGTGGATCGAGTGTAAGATCTGTTTCATACTTCTGACTGTACAGATTTTTTTTTTTTGTTGAACTGATGTGCTTGTTTACTGGTTACTACTTTGAAATACTTGTGTTGAATTAAGTTAATGCACATGAAGAGTGTTAACTAACAGCCCAAAAATATGTTCTAATGTTTTGCTAATGTTGTATGTTCTCTGAACGGTCAAAACATCCAGTTTTTTAAATGTTTTAAAATGTTTTTTTTTTTTTTATTGGTTATATGAACGTTAAGGGAACATTCCATTGTATCATTCTTCAAACATTATGAGAACGTTACTTTTGAATGTTCTCTGAACGTTCTAAAACAAGTAATAGCATTTAAAAAATGTTAGATGAACATCAAACTAAATCATTTCAGAAAACGCTCCATGAATGATGTATAAATGTTTTTGTTCTAACGCTTAGAGAACATTATTAAAGCCCAGATAACTTTGAATGAACGTTCTATTAATGTTACCGTAATGCGCATGAATGCAGTTGTGAAATGTTGAGGTTAGTATGACGTACAGACCCGTCACTGATGATGCGGTTTAAGCATCTGATCCACTTTTGCATGTTTTGTGTTTCACTTCTCTTTGCGGTGACAGACTAGAAAACTCCCGTTATAATCAACAGCACATCGACCGTTTAAATTAGATATTTATTGTGCTGTGTAGATGCTCACGCTGGTGCTGCGACATCTCAGCATTTGTTTTGAAAAGTGTTGATCTTCTAATACCGTAAATCCTCTAATAAAGGCCCGGGCCTTTATTTTACTCAAGCGCATCGCGGCCCAGGCCTTTATTGGAAGGAGGCCATAATTAGAGACAGGCCTTTATTTGTATTTGAGCAAAACGGACTACCAGTAGAATGAATAAAAACGAGATTTTGTGTCTATTTTAACCTATAAAATACTAGGTTAATTTATTGAAAACGTACAGTTAGTTACCATATAACATTATGGTATGAATACAGAACATTAACAACAAATAAATATAATATAAATAATATTTTTTGTGAAAAGCAATGATTCATTTTGAAACAGTATTTGTTCCAGCAGTAGTAACGTTAGCTCCACAACAGCACGCATCTGTGCATTCATTGATTTCATTCATTCATTCACACACTAGAAACGCGTGTCTTTTTGCGTGTAACTTACAGACACTATTGCGATTAGAACAAAGCAAATAGAACTGACCTATTTCTCAGCTGGATCCGTTGCTCCTCGAAATAATACTTCCAAGCACTTCTGAGGTAAATTTTCCAGGATTATTATTACTTAGATAGATGTGTGTTATCCAGCTGATTGTGGGTGTTCAGGTTTGCGTGGATCGCCTTAGATTATTTGCGTTTGAATAACGCGCGCTCTCCGTAATTAAGAGATCAAAGTCAACAGAGTATTTTGAAACTCGTTTGCACTTAAGAAAAAAAGCGAGCCTATCGCGCCAGTGCGATTGTCGATCCCAGGGGGTTAAAAAATAGATTTTCGCCAAAAATCCTCTTTGGCTCCGCAGCTGCCATGGTAAACAACATTAGCCTACCGGTGACTGAATTCTCACGTACGAGTCAAGAGCGAAGTGATTGACATGACCAGGCTACCATAGCTATGGCTTGGATTCATTAGCAAACATTGCCCCCCTGTGGTATTTGCATGTTACTATCACAAGCATAATGTTGTGGCCTGCCCAGAAAAACGTTGTATCTAATAATAGCCCCGGCCACTATTAGAGACCGGCCTTTATTTACCTCCGCCAACAGCGAGACCGGCCAATGTTAGAGACCCGGCCACTAATGGAATACAGGCCACTATTAGAGGATTTACGGTATACAGTATATATAACAGCAAAATAATTGGTTTGCTTTAGATGTTGAGCCACATTATGACATGAAATTGCAAAAACTTATATAATATAATATGACGTAAATTCTTGTTCACATGTATATTATAATTTAAATATAATTTTACAGTTTTGCATTTATTTGAATTGGTAAGTTTCGTCAGGGCGCAAAGAAATATAGAGCTGAGTATCATCAGCATAACAGTGAAAACTAATGCCATGCTTCCTAATGATATCTCCTAAGGGTAGCATGTACAGAGTGAACAGCAGCGGTCCTAGTACTGAGCCTTGTGGTACGCCATACTGAACTTGTGATTGATTTGACATCTTTTCATTTATTGCTACAAACTGATAACGGTCAGATAAGTATGATTTAAACCATGCTAATGCAATTCCACTAATGCCAACATAATGTTCGAGTCTATTTAAAAGAATGTTGTGGTCAATGGTGTCAAATGCAGCACCAAGATCAAGTAACACCAATAGCGAGATACACGGATGATAAGAGCAAATCATTTGTGACTCTAATGAGAGCTGTCTCAGTACTATGGTATGGTCTAAATCCAGACTGGAAATCCTTCAGATATCATTTCTTTCTAGAAAGGAACACAGTTGTGAGGATACCGCCTTTTCTAGTATCTTTGACAGAAAGGGTAGATTCGAGATCGGCCTGTAATTGACTAATTCTGTAGGATCAAGTTGTTGTTGTTTTTTAATAAGAGGTTTAATTATAGCCAGCTTAAAAGTTTTCGGTACATAATAACAAAGATTAATTAATGATATTAAGAAGAGGATCTATGACCTCTGGAAGCATCTCTTTCGGTAGCTTAGTCGGTATAGGGTCTAACATACATGTTGTCGATTTAGATGATTTAACAAGTTTAGACAATTCTTCCTCTTCTATAGCAACGAATGAATAGAATATTTCCTCAGGGAGACTACAATGCACTGCCTGATGCGATACTGCAGTAGACGGCTGCATAGTTATAATTTTCTCCCTGATATTATCAATCTTGCAAGTAAAGAAGTACATAAAGTCATTACTGCTGTGTGGCTTCGAAACGTCTGGGGTTAAAGATTTATTTATTGTTGATTTAGCCACTGTATCAAATAAATACCTAGGGTTGTGTTTGTTTTCTTCTAACTAAGAGAGACATCAAATAAGCAGATCTAGCAGTTTTTAGGGCCTTTCTGTATGCAATAACGCTATCCTTCCACGAAATGCGATAAACCTCTAGTTTTGTTTTCTTCCAGCTGTGCTCCATTAAATGTAATTTTACAGTTGTTCATCTTTGTAGTTGGTGAGTTTTACATAAATGTAGAATCATCTCATTCATATGTACAGCCAAATGTCTGTCTGTCTGTCAGTCCAAGAAAACTGTGTTCCTGAACTGTGTATCATGGACTCTTCCTGATCTCTGTTCTCGGTGTGTTCTGACAGTCCGGATCACTGCTGAACACGTGGCCTGTTCTGAGCGTTTATGTAAGAATCACACATTCGATGCATCAATCACAGACTCGTCTTAAACGCTCTGATTTCCCATCATCAGCACTGCTGTAGAAAAGGCTTTTAATAATAAACCTGTTTAATGCAGGAGCTGTGTTCCTGTGAGTTTAGCAGGTTAGCTGTGACATTATGGAAATATTGAGGCTTCTGTGGGCATCAGGCATTGATTTCCAAATCAAGCCAATAACATGTTGACACACTTACAGTTAATCTGCTTTATGGAAAAAGATGTGAACTAACTTCTTAATTCTTGTTCATGAATAGCTATTGGTCATTCAGGATGAGGATTTAATTTCTAAGAACATGTGCTCAGCATCATCTTTATTCATGTTGGTTTCATATGTTTTATTACCTTACAGTTTGACTGTCGCTCTGATCTGTGCAGATGCTTGAGAAGCTCAGCTTGATTACTAGAAGTTAAAACTGCCTTTTGGTCCTCTGACCTTTTGGCCTTTGGTTTAACATAAAGAACTACTGCCCAAATTTGTTTTAATGAAAATTTCTTCTGGTAGTTAACTCTTTCCCCACCATTGATGGAATTTTAAGACTCTCCGTGTTTTCACTGTTATGCTCTTCATCACAATGAATCTAATGTTCTCATGTTACCATGAATTACGACAAGTGCATGTTTGTAGAAATATTAGCATTGAATTGTCATTTTAATTAGCAGCAAATGCTGCATGAATTCCTCCTGAATGACCTTGGAACACAAAGCTAATCATGACTAAATAAGTGACCTTTATGAAAACCATGATATCTCCGTTGAGATGCGACAGGAACGGCCTGTGGAAAGTGTTCTGGAGAACGTTTCGAAAGCACATGTGTTGCGGGTCCAGCTGCCAGAGGAGGAAGAGACTCCCACCTACAGGGAGAGAGAGAGAGAGAGAGATAGAGAGAGAGAGAGAGGGATTACATCCATCACGGTTGCCACGGCAACGCAGAGTTGGCTCCCTCTTCCAGAATAGTTCTCTCCTCTCATCCCGTTTTCATGCTGTACTCAAACACTTCCATCTGACACCCACCTCTCTGCCTTTCCTTTTCCTCTCTTTCATAATCCCTCTCTCTCACGCTATATCGGTCACTTTAAGTCGTTTTTTAGCCCGCTCGGCCGTGGTCGTCATGGTAACTGGCTGGGGGTGTGCGAGCGAGAGAGAGAGAGAGTGGGCGTCACGGAAGTGACATCTCTTGGGCTGTAACCCATCTTCCTCCCTCTCTCTCTCCTTCTCTCTCTCTCTCTCGCTCTCTCTCTTTCACTCTCTCTCTTTCACTCTCTCTCCCTCTCCCTCTCTCGCTCTCGCTGTGGGGGCGATTGGGACACAAAAGCAAGTGTCAAAATGAGTTTTAAATTTGTCTTGTGTGTGTTTCCATATATGGAGCATTGAGCGTTACTGTGCTCTTTATGATCCCGTCCTCATATTCATCCAGATATGTGCTTTCTATATATAGTGCACTTGAAGTGTTCGAGTTGTGTGACTCATGTTGGCCTAGAGGTCGTGACCTCGCTACTTTTAAAATCATACGTCATGATTTTAACGTCATCTATTGAATTTATTAACTGTAGTAAAAATGTGTCCCACCTGCTTCATCTATGATTAAAACAGCATTATTATTACTGTTAATCAGCTATAAACTAACTAACTAGTTATTCCCTAAAACTGCATTCTGGAGTTTATTATAAATATATATTTTTTAATTGATTCATTAAAAAAATATATTGCTGTAAAATGTTTGTGTATTTCTATGTTTATTGCTATAAAATAATCTTACACAAACCATATACTGTGTTTAGACATAAACTTAGCCTACAGTATTGCAAAAATGGCAGATGTCATTTAAAATAATTATTAATAAATAATTGTAATTAAATCATAAAATAATTTATAAAATTATGTAAAATAAAACAACACATATTATTTAGTTTGACCTACTGAAGGTGATAATTTGTACCATATTGATGGAAAGTGGCCTGTATCTGCCATGCCAATAAATCTGACAGTAATGTGCCATTTATGATTTTTTTTATTTTGAATAAATATTGTGTAAAGTAAAAGTAAGTATTCAGGTCTGATTCAGTTGTATCATGTGCACTAATATTGTGTGTGTGTGTTCAGATGGAAGGTGTGTGTCTCCATGTTCTCGGCCTCACACTCCTCTGAATGGCCACACACACGACTCCCCCGGTTGGAGCCGCCAGCTCCGCGTCAGAGATGGAGACCAGTTCTACCTGCTGGATCAAGAGGAGGTGAACAGACACAAACACACACACACTCACAGCTGTGAACACTAGAGGGAGCTGCAGGCCTTTGATGACACTTTGACTTTCTTGGATCATCAGCATCAGTGTTGAAAAAGCTGCTTTTTAAACTCTAGAGCACCTGCAAACTAATCATATAAATATATAATTTTTATATAGAAGCATTATATTTACATTTATATTTAATCATTTAGCAGATGCTTTTTTCCAAAGTGACTTAGCAATAGAAACAATCAGACCAACAAAAGGGCACCAATATGCAAGTGCTGTGATGAGTCTCAAATAGTGTAGTACAGTACACTTAACAATGTTTGTTTTTAAATAGATATATTGAATAGTAAGTGTCAGTATTAATGGTCAAGTGTTGATGAGAAAGATGCATCTTCAGTCGTTTCTTGAATATGGCTTTGGACTCAGCAGTTCCTCAGTTCAGGTGAAGGTCCGTGAAAGTGATTCTGTTTCTCTTTGAGATGATGCACCACAAAACACCATTCACTTGCAGAACACCAGCCTCTTGGAGACACATGGGTGCAGGTTTCTAAAGTGCAGGTTTATGGAAAGAGAAGTGACGTGTGTCTCTTCGGCTCGATAAACACACTCTTGCTGCAGCATCTGGATCAGTTGCAGAGGTTTGACAGTGATGCTGGAAGGAGAGAGCATTACAAGAGTCCAGTCTGGAGGGAACAAGAGCTTGGATGTGTAGCTCTGATAGGAAGGGCCTGATCCTACTAATGACATGTAGAGAAGCGGTCCCAGCACTGGGCCCTGAGGCACTCCAGTAGCTAGATGTTGGTCTTACACACCTCACCCCTCAAGTGTGTAGAGAGGTGTTGATGAAATGAGTGAGAGCAGATGAACCTGAAGAAGGCTCGATAAACACACTCTTGCTGCAGCATCTGGATCAGTTGCAGAGGTTTGACAGTGATGCTGGAAGAAGAGAGCATTACAAGAGTCCAGTCTGGAGAGAACAAGAGCTTGGATGTGTAGCTCTGATAGGAAGGGCCTGATCCTACTAATGTTGTACAAGGCAAATCTGCAGGACCGAGCAGTTCTAGCAATGTGTTCTGTGAGGTTCAATTGATCATCAATCATAACTCCAAGGTTCCTGGCTTTCCTGGATGGAGTTATGGATGATGAGCCTAGTTGAATGGAGAAATTGTGGTGTAGTGTTAGGTTGGCCGAGAACACAAGCAGTTCTGTCTTCACAAGGTTGTGCTGAAGATGGTGGTCCTTCATCCAGCAAGAAATGTCGAGATGCGAGCAGCTCCCGTCGGATCCTCTGGTTGGAATGAGAGGTAGAGTTGTGTGTCGTCAGCATAGCAGTGATGGGAAAAGCCATGTTTCTGAATGACAGACACTAGTGATGGCATGTAGATGGAGAAGAGAAGCGGTCCCAGCACTGAGCCCTGAGGCACTCCAGTAGTTAGATGATAGCAGTGATGGGATAAACCATGTTTTTGAATGACAGATCCTAGTGGTGACATGTAGATGGAGAAGAGAAGTGGTCCCAGCACTGAGCCCTGAGGCACTCCAGTAGCTAGATGATAACAGTGATGGGATAAACCATGTTTCTGAATGATAGACACTAGTGATGGCATGTAGATGGAGAAGAGAAGCGGTCCCAGCACTGAGCCCTGAGGCACTCCAGTAGCTAGATGATAGCAGTGATGGGGTAAACCATGTTTCTGAATGATAGACACTAGTGATGGCATGTAGATGGAGAAGAGAAGCGGTCCCAGCACTGAGCCCTGAGGCACTCCAGTAGCTAGATGATAGCAGTGATGGGGTAAACCATGTTTCTGAATGATAGACACTAGTGATGGCATGTAGATGGAGAAGAGAAGCGGTCCCAGCACTGGACCCTGAGGCACTCCAGTAGTTAGATGATGACAGTGATGGGATAAACCATGTTTCTGAATGACAGACACTAGTGATGACATGTAGATGGAGAAGAGAAGCGGTCCCAGTACTGAGCCATGAGGCACTCCAGTAGCTAGATGATAACAGTGATGGGATAAACCATGTTTCTGAATGATAGACACTAGTGATGGCATGTAGATGGAGAAGAGAAGCAGTCCCAGCACTGAGCCCTGAGGCACTCCAGTAGTTAGATGATAGCAGTGATGGGGTAAACCATGTTTCTGAATGATAGACACTAGTGATGGCATGTAGATGGAGAAGAGAAGCGGTCCCAGCACTGGACCCTGAGACACTCCAGTAGCTAGATGATAACAGTGATGGGATAAACCATGTTTCTGAATGACAGACACTAGTGATGGCATGTAGATGGAGAAGAGAAGCGGTCCCAGCACTGAGCCCTGAGGCACTCCAGTAGCTAGATGATAGCAGTGATGGGGTAAACCATGTTTCTGAATGACAGATCCTAGTGATGACATGTAGAAGGAGAAGAGAAGCGGTCCCAGCACTGAGCCCTGAGGCACTCCAGTAGCTAGATGATAGCAGTGATGGGGTAAACCATGTTTCTGAATGACAGATCCTAGTGATGACATGTAGAAGGAGAAGAGAAGCGGTCCCAGCACTGAGCCCTGAGGCACTCCAGTAGCTAGATGATAACAGTGATGGGATAAACCATGTTTCTGAATGACAGATCCTAGTGATGACATGTAGATGGAGAAGAGAAGCGGTCCCAGCACTGAGCCCTGAGGCACTCCAGTAGTTAGATGATAGCAGTGATGGGATAAACCATGTTTCTGAATGACAGACACTAGAGATGGCATATAGATGGAGAAGAGAAGCGGTCCCAGCACTGAGCCCTGAGGCACTCCAGTAGCTAGATGATAACAGTGATGGGATAAACCATGTTTCTGAATGACAGACACTAGTGATGGCATATAGATGGAGAAAAGAAGCGGTCCCAGCACTGAGCCTTGAGGCACTCCAGTAGTTAGATGATAACAGTGATGGGATAAACCATGTTTCTGAATGACAGATCCTAGTGATGACATGTAGATGTAGAAGAGAAGTGGTCCCAGCACTGAGCCCTGAGGCACTCCAGTAGCTAGATGATAACAGTGATGGGATAAACCATGGAATGACAGACACTAGAGATGGCATATAGATGGAGAAGAGAAGCGGTCCCAGCACTGAGCCCTGAGGCACTCCAGTAGCTAGATGATAACAGTGATGGGATAAACCATGTTTCTGAATGACAGACACTAGTGATGGCATGTAGATGGAGAAGAGAAGCGGTCCCAGCACTGAGCCCTGAGGCACTCCACTAGCTAGATGATAACAGTGATGGGATAAACCATGTTTCTGAATGACAGATCTAGTGATGACATGTAGATGGATAAGAGAAGCGGTCCCAGCACTGAGCCCTGAGGCACTCCAGTAGTTAGATGATAGCAGTGATGGGGTAAACCATGTTTCTGAATGACAGATCTAGTGATGACATGTAGATGGATAAGAGAAGCGGTCCCAGCACTGAGCCCTGAGGCACTCCAGTAGCTAGATGATAACAGTGATGGGGTAAACCATGTTTCTGAATGACAGATCTAGTGATGACATGTAGATGGAGAAGAGAAGCAGTCCCAGCACTGAGCCCTGAGGCACTCCAGTAGTTAGATGATAGCAGTGATGGGGTAAACCATGTTTCTGAATGACAGATCTAGTGATGACATGTAGATGGAGAAGAGAAGCGGTCCCAGCACTGAGCCCTGAGGCACTCCAGTAGTTAGATGATAGCAGTGATGGGGCAAACCATGTTTCTGAATGACAGATCTAGTGATGACATGTAGATGGAGAAGAGAAGCAGTCCCAGCACTGAGCCCTGAGGCACTCTAGTAACTAGATGTTGGTCTTACACACCTCACCCGTCAAGTGTGAAGAGAGGTGTTGATGAAATGAGTGAATGCAGATGAACCTGAAGGAGAAATAGGATGAGTGGGGATAGGATCAAGCTGACAGGTAGTAGGTGATTGGAAAGGACGAGTTTGGAGACGTTTGGAGAGGGGAGAGTGTGTGTGTGTGTGTGTGTTTGCTGTTAAGATGTGTGTGTCAGTTTGTGGTGTGGAGAATTGGTCGCTGATGGTGGGTCTTAGACACCTCACCCCTCCACGACACCCTGAAGGACCTGCTGAGAGGTAAGACTTGAACCATTGGAGTGCAGTTCTCGAGATGCCCTTCATCATGAGGATTGACATGAGGATCTGGTGGTTAACTGTGTCAAAGGCAGCAGACAGATCCAGCAAGATGAGTACTGAGGATTGGGAAGCTGCTCTTGAGTCTCAGAGCTTCAATAACCGAGAGCAGGGCAGTCTCAGTTGAGTGACGCTTCTGAAATCAGACTGGTTGTTGTCGAGGAGGTTGTTCTGCGTAAGAAAGGTAGAGACTTGATTGAAAACAACTCGTTCAAGTATTTTAGCGATGAATGGAAGAAGGGATACTTGTCTGTAATTTCCTAAAAGTGCTGGATTTAGAGTGGGTGTCTTAAGCAATTGGGATATCCGTTCCTGCTTAAATGCTGTGGAAATGTACCAGTGTGAAGAGAGGTGTGAGTGCAGGTGCAACTGAAGAAGAAATGGCTTGAATTAGATAGGATCAAGTGGACAGTTAGTAGGTGATTGGAAAGGATGAGTTTGGAGACTTCTCCCTCTGAGAGTGGAGAGAAGGAGGGGAGAGTGTGTGTGTGTTTGCTGTTAAGATGTGTGTGTCAGTTTGTGGTGTGGAGAATTGGCCGCTGATGGTGGTGGTTTTATTTATGATGAATGTGGCAAAATCATCAGCTGGTAGGGTTGATGAAGGAGAAAGAGGAGGAGGAGGGTTAAGAAGAGAGGAGAAGGTTTTTAAATGCTTGCGAGAGTCAGGATATTACATTTTGTTGTGATAGTAAGTAATTTTAGCAGTAGAGACATTAGTAGAGAAGGAAGAGAGGAGGAATTGATACAGACCAAGGTCAGCGAGATCTTTCGATTTGCGCCACTTTCTCTCTGCAGCCCTGAGTTCAGAACGATGTTTGAGTAGAACATCAGATAATAATAATAATGGGGATGATTAGGAGGCCATGATGGACAGAGGCCACTGGGCAAATGTGGCCAGAATGCCGGGGTTACACCCCTACTCTTTTTCGAAGGACATCCTGGGATTTTTAATGACCACAGAGAGTCAGGACCTCGGTTTAATGTCTCATCCGAAGGACGGTGCTCTTTGACAGTATAGTGTCCCCGTCACTACACTGGGGCATTAGGACCCACACAGACCACAGGATGAGTGCCCCCTGCTGGCCTCACTAACACCTCTTCCAGCAGCAACCTGGTGTTCTCAGGAGGTCTCCCATCCAGACCACTGACCTGGCTCAACCCTGCTTAGCTTCAGCGGGCAACCAGTCTTGGGCTACAGGATGATATGGCTGCTGGCTAACCAGATAACCAGGGGGCAGAGTGGCAAAAGTTGTCTAAACAACATGTTAGAGTGGAGAAGTAGTATTGGTTGCACTGTTAGTATCTAGTGTTAAGAGCTAATTAATGCGAGGAAGTGTGGATGAGACCAAAGAGGGCAGGCGGGAGGGTGAGAGTGAGCGTAGCTCACACCTAAAAGTGACCTGTGCTCTAGGCATTAAAATTAATTGTCTGATACTAATCATATATATATATATATACAGTAGATGAGATGTTGTATGATTTCATCTGTCTCATCAGATGTGTTTGATCTCATCAGATGTGTTTTTTTGTTTGTGTTGTCAGGTTCATCCATTGCTGATGAATGATCACCGTCACGTCTCTCACCGACACAAACTGCTGCGCAGGACCGTCAGCGTACCTGCAGATAGCAGACCCCATCCTGAGACAGGTACACACACACACACTTATACACACACACACACACACACACACTTATATACACACACAAACACACACACACACACACACTTATATACACACACAAACACACACACACACGCTACACACAAACACACACAGTCACACACACACACACACACACACATACACACACACATATACACTCACACACAAACATACACAATCACACACACTCACACACCCACATTCCGTTCACACCCAGAATGATAACTATATTAGCGTCTACACTAATGGACGATATTGTTCTGTTTAAGCGAAATCAAAGAAGGAACTGGTGTGAAGTCATTAAAAAACAAATCAGGCCAAAGCGTAGTTGGTTTCAGGAGTATGAATAGTTCGCTCAGGCTGGTAAACACCTCTGAACTCCCATTGGTCAGTGACGATGATGTAATAGGTGGGTGTGACTCTGAGGCTCCACCTTCTTCCAGGAGGTTAATTTCTTCTGTTCAGACACAAGTAAAAACATCAACACACTGGAGAGATGCTTTATTCCTCTGTGTCGTTATAGTTATAAGTGCGCTGTGAACTTCACTATTCTCTCAGAGTTAGTCTGAATTTATTATTATTTGTATTATTATTTATTCATTATTATATGAATGATAAAGGATTCGTAAACCTTTGCACTTCAAGTCGTTTGTATATTATGGGGTATATATATATAGATGCTTTCAGTGTGTATCCAAACGTACAGAAATATACATGTTTTATGTGTGAAAACAAGCCTGTTCGTCCACAGCAGGAGTTCTTGGTGCAGCATTTACATATTCCTTAGTCGACTGTATTTATATTCATACCTTAACACACATATTTACACATAAACATATGCAAAACTCTCTCTCTCACACACAGTCTTACTGTATATGATTATGAATGCTGCCTGTGATGAACAATGATACATGTGATTGTATTTTAGGAGCTGAATCACACACACACACACACACACACACACACTTCTATTCTGCTGGTAACCATGACAATAATTACAGATTGCTGTAACTGTGTGTTAACCGATGGCTCAGGGGAGCGAAAGCACTTTGGCCGACCATCTTTCACTCTCTCTCTCTTTATTTTTCCTTTTGCTTTATACTCGTTCTTATTTAATATGGAGGACAGCCATCCACAGATTGAAGGCTTGTGTTGTCATGGAAACTGTAAGTCGTTGTGCCACTAGCCAGCTCCCCCACGGTGAGCCGGTTGGTTCGTTCTGGACTGAACCATCTTGAGCGCGGAGCTCTGAGTGGGTGTGTGTGACCCGCGTTCAGCTCGTTTCTAGTGCTAGTGTGTGTTATTCACAATATTGATGGTCCTTTCATGGATTTAGAAAAAGAAAATACATAAAGAAAAATGATTCTGATTTGAAGCATTCTTTTGTGAAGCATTTACAGAATGGGTCTGACATAATAGATCATTTCACATTTTAGGCTTTAGGAGTCCGAGTAACGATTTCATGGTGACTTTAAGTGTGTTAGTCTGAATGTATTAGAACAGCGAATGTGAATTTAAGTGAATCTAGTGTAGTTAATTGCGTCAGTAATATCACTAATACATTTTCTGACACAGAGTTTATTTTACCTGATCAATTTAAAAATCAACCGATCTCGTCCAGCGCGGGAATCGAACCCCGGTCGACCTGTATGAAGAGCGCCTAATAGGCCGTTAATACGGACTAAAAACGTAATTTGTTGTAGATTTCTCATGTTCAAATTTAGTTAATCTTCCATGTTCTTGAGTTTATTTTACCTGCTCAATTAATACAGATCAATCGATCTCGTCCAGGTCGGGAATCGACCTCGGGTTTGTCTATATGAAGAGCGCAGACAGATAATGTACAGACTAAGAACGTGTCAGTTGTTGAAGTTTCTAATGTTTAATATTAGTTAATCTGACATGTTATTGAGTTTATTTTACCTGCTCAATTAATAGAGATCAATCGATCTCCTCCAGCGCGGGAATCGAACCCGGGTCGATGTGTATGAAGAGCGCCTGACGGACGGTTAACACGCCCGAAGTTTCTGATGTTTAATGTTACTTAGTCAAGGTTGTGTGTTAATGACGTTCAGATTTTAACAGTGCGCAGTGTGTGTGTGTGTGTGTGTGTGCGCGCGCGCACGCGCGCATGTTGTGTAGGGGTAGTAGCAGATCTCTGCTTCAGTCTGTCAGACTCGCTGTGTAGGGCTGCATGATTTCTTTTGCCAGTGTGAGTGTGAGATGGAGATGAAGATGAAGATGAGGAGGATGGTGCGCGCGCGGTCCGCCCACGCAGGATCATTCCTGACTCGCGCGCTGCGCGTCTAAACCCGTCGCGCTGAATATATCACATTTATTTTCGATGAAGACGATGGTGCGGGAGTAACGGGATGAAGAGCGTCAACACCATCGGCGACATGATTACGAACCCGCCGCGGAGCGAACGATGAGAAACGCGTTACCCTGGAAACGGCGGAGACTCGAGCGAGCGCAGGCCGAGGAGAGAGCACCGCAAGCCGGACTGAAGACGCAGGAACACCCGCTGAAGGACGCGGAGCTCCAGTTGCGCGAATTATGCATGACATATTCATGATGTTCATATTCATGAGGGAACGAAATGCCTTTTCAATAAGCCAGTGATGAAGATGATGATGATGATGATAATGATGATGAAGATCACTGCACATGTCCACAGAAGCTGCAAACTTCCCTGCATCACTGGCTCCTGTGAGGACTCTTCATGTCTGAGAGAATTAGACAGTGATTGTCCCGCGAGACTGAACTGATCTGAGGACAGTGAGAATGACAGATGAGGGAGGGATAGTTTGACTGATTTTCAATGCAAGTTGCTGGACTGGAGAGACAGACAGACTGAGAGAGAGACAGACAGAAGCGCTGAGGCCTGACGCCTCCTGTCTCTCTTCTTCGGTAAGTCACTGCAGGGACGTTTAAACTCTGAAACTAATACTAATTTGTCCTTGAAAATTAAGTTTTACATTTTATTTGTTTTGACATTTACTGCATTGGACTTAAATATTGAAGAATGTGTTTTCTTGCGCATATATTTAAAGTGCTATTTTATGCTATTTTAAATATTGTAATGTTGTTTTGGCGTCTACTACAATAGTTTTACATGCATTCAAGGTCAAAAACACTAATTTCCTCATGATCTCCACTGCAGCGTCAGCTCTTTTTCTCTCAGTGTCTGAAACGCTTCGATCGAAGATTCAGTCTCTCTAAGCCCCGCCTCTCTGAGAGCTGCTCTGCTCTGATTGGTCAGACACCAAACGCTCATTATCATATCTGAATCTCAGCTCTTGATCTCAGTGATACGAACAGTAACGATGGCGTGGGTTTTACCGTATCAGTCTCATCAAAACAGCGTCTTCTCCACATGAGCAACACAAACCAAACTCTTCCAGTCTCAGATAAAGTACAGTGTTTGAGGGCGGAGCTAAGAGACGCTGCTCAGCCAATCAGGGCCACAGGCGGGCATTATGCAAATTAGTTACAAACCTACGCAGGTTCAGCAGGAAGTGAGACTGAATTACTGACGACTTGTTTCAGAACTTCAGAAACGATTCTTTTGAGCTTTATTTGTCGTGCACTTTGATCTTGAAAACTTTTCAGACTTTTAACATTCACAAAAAGCTCTATTACAACACTACATGAAAGCATATTAGGGGCACTTTAACGTAAATAGCTCTTTATATGCAGGTATTGTGAGTGATGTGTGCAGTGCAGAAACTCACTGGCATGATTGTGATTGGTTGCCAGGTCGCTGCTCTGCTGTTGCTAGGGTGTTCGGGTCTGTGATGTTCTGGTCATCTGTTTTCTGGTGCAGCAGGTGAAAATGTTGCATCACCTGTTAAAGTGAAGCAAACTCTGGACTCAAAAACACATGATCTGAGGAATAATTCGAAGCTGTTGTTCACTCGTCTCCTGTGAGGGATTGTGGGATTGACTGTTGAGAACATCAGAAAGTTGAGAGACGCTGAACTTCTTGCAAACAAGATGAGAAAGAAATTCAGAGGAGAAAACAGTGGCTTGGATTTAGTGTTTAAATCGCATCATTTTTTTATTGCTATATTAAATTCAGATTAGGGTTTATCTTTGATCTCAGGCCGGTATAGAGTGACTGCAGCTGCTCGGCTCATTGATTCATGTGTGTGTGATATCTGAGCTGATCTGCTCTGTGTGTGTGTGTGTAGTGCAGGTGCACAGATACATCAGTGACCGCATCAGATCGATGATATCAGACGTCTCAGCCTTTTTATGCCATGTTTCTATAATGAATTTAATGCAGAATATACAATGCATTAAATGTCATTCTTAATGTGCACAAAATATAATTCATATATATATATATATATATGACGCAAATAATTCACTGCACAGTATATAATGCAATAAATCAAATTCTTATAATGCAAAAGTGTAATGCAAACAATGGAATTCACTGTAAAGTATATCATGTGTTAAATTGATTTTGTTTTTATAGTGCAATTTGTTTTTAAATATATAATAAATATTACAAAGAATTAAATTTACTGCAAAGTATACCCTGCATTAAATTGATTTTTTTAATAGTGCAAAAAAATTTAAATATATAATAAATATTACAAAGAATAAAATTCACTGTAAAGTATACCCTGCGTTAAGTAGATTTTTTTTATAGTGCAAAAAATATTTAAATATATAATAAATATTACAAAAAATTAAATTTACTGCAAAGTATACCCTGCATTAAATTCTTGTAATGTAAAAAAGATATAATATACTGTATAATGCAAAAATATAATGCAAAGAATTAAACGTACGGCAAAATTTATAGTGGATTAAACTAAATTCCTATTGTGCAAAAATATAAAATATACTGTATAATGCAAATAATTAAAATGACTGCAAAGTATATATAATGTAATGCATTAAACTGAATTCCTACAGTGCTGCATGCTGTGGTAGTTTATAAATGGCTTCTTCGGGTGTTTAAAACCAGCGTCTGATCATTTCACAGCCGGCGGAGGCACTGGCACACGTACAGTAAAGCCAGATGTGAAATACAGGTAATGGAACCATTTTAATCCAGAATGTCTATATTTAGGTTTTGGTTGATTCTGCAGAGAAGGATGTGATGTGATCTCCTCCAGCAGAGATCCACACAGATGTCTGATACATTATTCATATATGATCTTTACTGGCTGTAGATCAACCGTCGGCTGAAAGGGTTCACCAGAAATACACATTCTGTTCTCATATTTCACCATCATGACTAGCGCCAACAAGGACAAACAGCGACATAACAATAACTCATATACTTCTGATGCTTTGTGTGAAATTAAGTAACCGCTTATATTTTGCCAAAGTCGTGGGTTTGATATCCAGGGAATGCATGATAATACATTATACACCATATATAGACTGAAAGCAATGCAAGTCACTTTGGATAAAAGCATCTGACAACTGCATAAATGTCACACAAAGCATCAGCGTATGACTTCAGAAGACTTCAGAATTGGAAACATGTAATCTTATGCATTATAAAGCTATTCGTTAATGCATTATTTCTCTTCATAAATAATTCGGGAATATGCATTATAATATATAATAAAAACGCATTACAATATCTGCAGATTCCTTGTTACATTTATTATGACATTGGTTGTTTGTCATGTGTTTTAATTCATTATACTTTCTAAAGGTGTAACATTGAAATATTACGTGCTATAATGCATTATAAATACAAAATTCTGTCATGTGACTCTATAGATGACACAGGCTAATAGGTCCTTAACTCAGTTTGCTTGCAAACACATCATTCTATATAGGGCACAGCTGATTGGTTCCTGCTGTATCAGTATCCAATGAGCTTAATGCTCAACCTTCAAATACTGGTCAGCATTTGCCTTAGCAGTGCAGCGCTTTCAGAAACCCTCCACCTTCCCCAGCTCCACCTGTGTATATCTGCTACGGGTAATTCATGCACGTTATATTGTACAGCAGCAGCATGTCTTACTCACAGCTGCGTGTTGTGTGTGAATTGGCAGAAGCAAGTCCTGTACTTACCAATAACAGCAGCAGCAATAGCAATAACAGCAGCAGCAATAACAGCAGCAGCAATAACAGTAACAGCAGCAATAACAGCAGCAGCAATAACAGTAACAGCAGCAATAACAGCAGCAGCAGCAATAACAGCAGCAGCAGTAACAGCAGCAGCAATAACAGCAGCAACAGCAATAACAGCAGCAGCAGCAGCAATAACAGTAACAGCAGCAATAACAGCAGCAGCAGCAATAACAGCAGCAGCAATAACAGTAACAGCAATAACAGCAGCAGCAGCAATAACAGCAGCAGCAGCAGCAGCAATAACAGTAACAGCAGCAGCAGCAATAACAGCAGCAGCAATAACAGTAACAGCAGCAGCAGCAATAACAGCAGCAGCAGCAATAACATAGTAACAGCAGCAATAACAGTAACAGCAGCAGCAGCAATAACAGTAACAGCAGCAGCAGCAATAACAGCAGCAGCAGCAATAACAGTAACAGCAGCAGCAATAACAGTAACAGCAGCAGCAGCAGCAATAACAGCAGCAGCAATAACAGTAACAGCAGCAGCAGCAATAACAGCAGCAGTAATAACAGCAGTAGCAGCAGCAATAACAGCAGCAGCAATAGCAATAACAGCAGCAGCAATAGCAATAACAGCAGCAGCAGCAATAACAGTAACAGCAGCAGCAATAACAGCAGCAGCAGCAATAACAGCAGTAGCAGCAATAACAGCAGCAGCAATAACAGCAGCAGCAGTAATAACAGCAGCAGCAGCAATAACAGCAGCAATAACAGCAGCAGCAGCAGTAATAACAGCAACAGCAGCAGCAGTAATAACAGCAGCAGCAGCAGCAATAACAGCAGCAGCAGTAATAACAGCAGCAGCAATAACAGCAGCAGCAGTAATAACAGCAGCAGCAATAACAGCAGCAGCAGTAATAACAGCAGCAGCAGCAATAACAGCAGCAATAACAGCAGCAGCAGTAATAACAGCAACAGCAGCAGCAGTAATAACAGCAGCAGCAGCAATAACAGCAGCAGCAGTAATAACAGCAACAGCAGCAGCAGTAATAGCAGCAGCAGCAATAACAGCAGCAGCAGTAATAACAGCAGCAATAACAGCAGCAGCAGCAATAACAGCAGCAGCAGTAATAACAGCAGCAATAACAGCAGCAGCAGTAATAACAGCAGCAGCAATAACAGCAGTAGCAGCAATAACAGCAGCAGCAATAACAGCAGCAGCAGCAATAACAGCAGCAATAACAGCAGCAGCAGCAGTAATAACAGCAACAGCAGCAGCAGTAATAACAGCAGCAGCAGCAATAACAGCAGCAGCAGTAATAACAGCAGCAGCAATAACAGCAGCAGCAGTAATAACAGCAGCAGCAATAACAGCAGCAGCAGTAATAACAGCAGCAGCAGCAATAACAGCAGCAATAACAGCAGCAGCAGCAGTAATAACAGCAACAGCAGCAGCAGTAATAACAGCAGCAGCAGCAATAACAGCAGCAGCAGTAATAACAGCAGCAGCAATAACAGCAGCAGCAGTAATAACAGCAGCAATAACAGCAGCAGCAGTAATAACAGCAGCAGCAGCAGCAATAACAGCAGCAGCAGCAGTAATAACAGCAACAGCAGCAGCAGTAATAACAGCAGCAGCAGCAATAACAGCAGCAGCAGTAATAACAGCAGCAGCAGTAATAACAGCAGCAGCAGTAATAACAGCAACAGCAGCAGCAGTAATAACAGCAGCAGCAGCAATAACAGCAGCAGCAGTAATAACAGCAGCAGCAATAACAGCAGTAATAACAGCAGCAGCAATAACAACAGCAGCAATAACAGCAGCAGCAGTAATAACAACAGCAGCAATAACAGCAGCAGCAATAACAGCAGCAGCAGTAATAACAACAGCAGCAATAACAGCAGCAGCAGTAATAACAACAGCAGCAATAACAGCAGCAGGAATAACAATAACAGCAGCAATAACAGCAGCAGTGTAGTAGATCTATTCCGCCAAGACCAAACATATCAATATAGTCATATCTATTACCATGCCAAACATTAGAGAGTTGTCATGAACTGTGGTTAAAATTGTTCATACAATATCTGCATTACAAGGCATAATTAATGCAATATTTACTGGTATTTTTATGATGCCCATCAAAAATTATGCACTTGCATTCTATGCAAACAGTGTTGTTTTAGTATTATTTATTGTCTATATTAATTTTAATTATTTAAATTTGATATAGTTTATATTAATATTTCAAATGAACTTTTATTTGTATTTTTTCAGTTTTCATTTTCGTTTAATTTTTAGCCATATTGCTGTTCTTTGTCATTTTTATTATTGTTTTATATTACTACTTATGTTTGATAAGTTAAGTTTTCTGTTTTCCAATACATTTTTAGTGCTTCAACTTCAACTTATTTCAGTCATGTACACAAGGCAATGTTTACATTTTCACCTAATGTTTTATTTGATTTAACTATAATGTTTTTAACAGTTTTAGTATGGGCTAACGATAATAACCCTGCATGGAAACAGCAGAAGAGCTCAGATTTGGGGGTGAGTGATAATGACAGGGTTGGTTATTACGCTTAATGGCTGTGTTTGTTGATGATGTTCGTGAGTTGAACACATGGACTGAGGCTAATGTTCTGAGAGCGTGAGGGATGTGTTCTGTGCGCTGAGATGTTTCTGCTCAAACCCGCCCACACAGAGACCCTTCCTCAAGCATCAGATCTGTGTGTGTGTGATACATGTATCAGCGAAGCTTTCAGCGATTCCCACCCACACACACACACACACACTTCAGCCTGACATTGCATTAACATCTAGAATGGCGTTCGGTGTGTGTGTGGGTGTGTTTGTGTGTGTGTGTGTTTCGTGCGCGACCTGATCGCTCTCGGGCGAATTGAAAGTGTAATTTACAATCCGTGATTTTATGACTAATTAAAGTCTTTCCGCCGTTGTTTGCGTGAAGCTGCCGTGTGCGGTTGTGTGTGCTTTGCGTGTGCTGAGCTCCGTGTGTCTTTTTAGCTTAAAACGGAGGCAGTTTCCATGACGACAAACAAAGACCTCGGATTCAGAACAAAACTTCAAGAAACAGAAGGACTAAGAGAGTGTGAGCGGAAACTTTACTGTTCATTAGTGCTGATCACTAAGTCAAGCATCACTAGTACTAAACCTCCAACAATAAGTGTTACTATTACTATTAAAACACTTTCACCTGAAAAATCCCACAGACGCTGCGCTGTAGCAACTGCTTAGCAACACCCTGGCAACGACCCAGAACACCCTAGCAACAATAAGTTTCTCACAGGTGAATCTCACAAGAACAAGCCCAGATTTTCAGTCCAATTTAATCTCATTGAGGCTTATAATGCCATATTTTTAATAAGAATAAGCACATAATGATATGCTCTTTAAATGAAAGTCCATGGGGCGTGTCGACACAAGACACTAAAGCGATGCCTTGGCAGACAGTATACAGCTGGCTTAGGGAGGAAAGATGCTAATACGGGAAATATGCTAATACGGGACAGTCCGTCAGTGGTTGTGGGTGGAGCATGAGCAATATGACATCATATTGCTCAGAAAATCCAAACTGCTTGATTATTGAAAGTGTTTAAACTTTTTGAGGATTAAAAAAAAAAAAATTTTTCATTGTATGGTGGTTGTGTCCACACTCTGCAAAGACACATTTATATGCAAACACCTTCTAAAAGTGAATTTTGCTTTCAATGACCCCTTTAAAACTGTAGTGGATCTAATGAGAATTACAAATCAAACCTGCATTAAAGTGATGAGAAATTGTGCACCACCATTTTTGACAATATACGTATTTCTATTAAGTCATAAATCCAGAAAAAGTAAAACAGACCATTTTTGAAAGAGTAAAACATTTCATAGGGCCCTGCTCATCATAGTCTCATCAGGACTACATACACTCGACATAAAGATGAAGAACAGACCGAAGTCAGGCTTTAAACGGGGAAACTAATGAACAACAGGTGAACTACATTAGTGGGAAGCACTAACCCTAACCCTAACCCTAACCCTAACCCTAACTGGGAAACTAAATCAACATACAAATGACAGGGAACAGGAAAAAAACTGAACCAGAACACAATGAAACTAAACATAACTGTTACACTATTACTGTAAAAATGTACAAATTATTAAGAAATAATAATTCATTATTATTATACTTAATTCAATTAATGAATAGTTTAAATGTTTTTGAATTTACTTGATTAGACATGTTATTGATTTTTTATTTTAATTAAACCCTTAAAGTCCCCCTGTGGTGAAAAGGAAGTTTTTAATGTTGTTTATGTGTCTATGTGGTGTTTTTAATATGCTTTATGTGTAAGTTCATAAGTCGACACCATTGCTGAGTATTTCCTCCTTAAAACTGCAGTGAACCAAAGACAGTCTCAAAAACACGCTTTGAAATCGCTGGTGTTTCTGACGTCACAAACTACCTTGTAACCAATCAGATCAACGTGTGATCGTCAACCAGTGGATCTCTGAGCTGAGTGAGTGAGTGGAGGCGGGGCTCATTTGCATATTCATAGAACCGCACATACTAAATTAGGCAAGGGTGTCGAGTTACATTCAAGATATTTTAAGGCATGAAGACATTTTTATCAAGGAAAAAACTTTTAATTGTCATTTTGGTGATCAAAGATGAGTTTTAAGGGAAAACTGTATAAATGTACAAAAATTTTATATGTTTTTAATTAAATATGCTTTTAATTACACATTTTTTATTTAGTCATTAATATGGAATCCAGAAGTAATTAAAATGGGGGAATGAATTGTGAAAAATGATTCTTCTGCGAGTGTTGATTCAGTAAGATGTTTAGGAGCTGGCGTATCCTCATGTTCCGGGATTCTTGACTGGGATGGTCTGATGTTTCAGGTGTTTTCCTTCTCAAGCATCTGTGGTGATCTGGTGTTTGTGTTATTAGTGTAATGGATGCCGGCTGGAATGAGATCAGACGCAGATGATTAACACTCGTGTTTATAGATCACACAGCAGAGCATGACTGATATTCCCAAACCTATTCCTGCCACACAAATCTCTTAATCCTGTAAGATCCCCGTCAGAGGAGGAAGTGACGATAAACTCATAACGGATTATGAAAGGCTGTCCTGATTCAGCAGCGCCACCAAACATCTGATCAAAGACATCGAGTGACGTTACACACAATCCCTGATGTGTCTCTGTGTTCAGCGGAAAATGCTGTTCGACTCGCTGCCGTGATGCTGGAATGGTTGTGGTTTCTTACTGGATTAGGTCTAAAGAGTTACTGATGTTTCATATCTTTTAACTAGTACAAATGTTGATGACTTACACCCTAATGAGTGGGCGGAGACTATGTGAATAGGCAGAGATTATATGAGTGGGCGGAGACTATATGGGTGGGGGGAGACTATATGAGTGGGCGGAGACTATATGGGTGGGGGGAGACTATATGGGTGGGGGGAGACTATATGGGTGGGGGGAGACTATATGGGTGGGGGGAGACTATATGAGTGGGCGGAGATTATATGAGTGGGCGGAGACTATATGGGTGGGGGAGACTATATGAGTGGGCGGTGACTATATGGGTGGGGGGAGACTATATGAGTGGGCGGAGACTATATGGGTGGGGGGAGACTATATGGGTGGGGGGAGACTATATGAGTGGGCGGAGATTATATGAGTGGGCGGAGACTATATGGGTGGGGGAGACTATATGAGTGGGCGGAGACTATATGGGTGGGGGGAGACTATATGAGTGGGGGGAGACTATATGGGTGGGGGGAGACTATATGGGTGGGGGGAGACTATATGAGTGGGCGGAGATTATATGAGTGGGCGGAGACTATATGGGTGGGGGAGACTATATGAGTGGGCGGAGACTATATGGGTGGGGGGAGACTATATGAGTGGGCGGAGATTATATGAGTGGGCGGAGACTATATGGGTGGGGGGAGACTATATGAGTGGGCGGAGATTATATGAGTGGGCGGAGATTATATGAGTGGGCGGAGACTATATGAGTGGGCGGAGACTATGTGAATAGGCGGAGATTATATGAGTGGGCGGAGGTTATATGAGTGGGGGAGACTGTATGGGTGGGTGGAGACTATTTGAGTGGGCAGAGATTATATGAGTGGGTGGAGATTATGAGTGGGCGTAGACTATATGGGTGGGCGGCGATTATATGAGTGGGCGGAGACTGGGTGGTGGAGACTATATGAGTGGGTGGAGACTGAGTGGGGAGAGATTATATGAGTGGGCGGAGACTGGGTGGTGGAGACTATATGAGTGGGTGGAGACTGAGTGGGGAGAGATTATATGAGTGGGGGAGACTGTATGGGTGGGTGGAGACTATTTGGAGTGGGCAGAGATTATATGAGTGGGTGGAGATTATATGAGTGGGCGGAGATTATTTGAGTGGGCGGAGACTATATGGGTGGGCGGAGATTATATGAGTGGGCGGAGACTATGGGTGGTGGAGACTATATGAGTGGGCGGAGACTATATGAATGGCCTTAGATTATTTGAGTGGGCGGAGATTATGAGTGGGCGGAGACTATATGGGTGGGCGGAGATTATATGAGTGGGCGGAGACTATGGGTGGTGGAGACTATATGAGTGGGTGGAGACTGAGTGGGCAGAGATTATATGAGTGGGCGGAGACTATATGGGTGGGCGGGGTCTAACTGATTGACAGCTTCATGTGTGAAGATAAAAGTCCCATTGTCTGTATCTCCATCATCTGATCAGTCACATGTGTGTCTGTCTCTCCTGATCTGAGTGTCCATGAGTAGAAACGCAGGTCGAGTTCTTAGAGAGTCACGATCCTCCTCTGAGACGAGTGTGTGAACGCCAGCGCACTGAAACTCCAGGTATTACTGACGTGTAAGTGGAGATCTCGAAAGTAGATGGAGAGCGAAGTAATCAATCCTCGTCTGTGAACCCTCTGACTGTGATTATACTGAGAGCGCATGAACATGTGGGACTGAAGAGAGAGAGAGAGAGAGAGAGATGGAGGCTGAGAGTGTATTTATAGCAGCAGGAATGTAAGTTCTGTAAAGGTTTGGTGTCCTGAGGGATGAATCACCACAAAACAAGACAAAACACTGACAACAGCCCAGAGAGACACAGCCGAGTGTGTGTGAGAGTGTGTGTGGGTGAGTCTGTGTGTGTGATTGAGTCTGTGTGTGTGTGTGTGTGTGTGTGTGTGTGTGTGTGAGTGAGTGAGTCTGTGTGTGTGTGTGTGTGTGTGAGTGAGTGAGTCTGTGTGTGTGTGATTGAGTCTGTGTGTGTGTGTGTGTGTGTGTGTGTGTGTGTGTGTGATTGTGTGTGAGAGAGAGAGAGTGAATGGGTGTGTGTGAGTGTGTGAGTATTCGAGTGTAAGTGTAAGAGTGTGTGTGTAAGTGTGAGTGTGTGTGTAAGTGTGTGTGAGTGAGTCTGTGTGTGTGTGTGTGTGTGTGTGTGTGAGTGTGTGTGTGTGTGTGTGTGTGTGTGTGTGTGTGTGAGTGTGTGTGTGTGTGTGTGTGCGTGTGTGTGTGTGTGTGTGTGTGTGTGTGTGTGTGCGCGTGCGTGAGTGTGTCTGTGATTGTGTGTGAGAGAGAGAGTGAATGGGTGTGTGTGAGTGTGTGAGTATGCGAGTGTAAGTGTAAGAGTGTGTGTGATTGTGTGAGAGTGTGTGTGAGTGTGTGTGTAAGTGTGTGTGAGTGAGTCTGTGTGTGTGTGTGTGTGTGTGTGAGTGTGTGTGTGTGTGTGTGTGTGTGCGTGTGTGCGCGTGCGTGCGTGAGTGTGTCTGTAATTGTGTGTGAGAGAGAGTTAGTGTGTGTGTGAGCGTGTGACTGTGTCAAGTCAAGTCATCTTCATTTATTCAGCGCTTTAACAATATAGATGTTTCACAGCAGCTTTACAGTGATAATAGGAGATTACAGTAACAGAGATTGTTTAGGCTTTACAGCAGATCTAGAATAAAGTTACATTTACATTTTACATTTAGTCATTTAGCAGACGCTTTTATCCAAAGCGACTTACAAATCAGGACTAAATTAAGCGAGTCATCATGAAGAGGCAAAAGACAACAACAACGCAAGAAGTGTTCAGAATACGAAGTTCAGGCATTATTCAGAGTAGCATAAGCATGATAAGTGGGATTTTAAGGGAAAGGTTTTTTTTTATTTTTTTTTTTTTTTTTTTTTATGAGTTTAGGTGCTCATGGAAGAGATGGGTTTTCAGCTGTTTTTTGAATGTTGTCAGGGATTCAGCATTCCGGATGAGGGTGGGGAGAGTGTTCCACCAGCATGGAACTGTGAATGAGAATGATCTGGAAAGTGATCTTGTGGCTTTCTGTGATGGAACCACGAGACGTCGCTTGTTGATTGATCGTAGGCGTCTGGTGGGGATGTAGGCTCGTAGGAGTGAGTGAAGGTAGGAGGGAGCTGAGCCTGTGATAGATCTGTAAGCAAGCGTCAATGCCTTGAACTTGATGCGAGCAGCGAGAGGTAGCCAGTGCAGAGAGATTAACAGAGGGGTGACGTGGGCCCTCTTGGGCTCGTTGAAGACAAGACGAGCTGCAGCATTCTGGATCATCTGAAGAGGTTTGGTAGCACATGCTGGAAGTCCGGCCAGAAGAGCATTGCAGTAGTCAAGCCTAGAAATGACCAGGGCCTGGACGAGGAGTTGTGTTGCGTGCTCAGTTAGGAAAGGCCTGATCTTCCTGATGTTGTGCAGCGCAAACCTGCATGATCGAGCTGTCTTTGAAATGTGATCTGTGAAGGTCAGCTGGTCATCAAACGTTACTCCCAGATTTCTGACCGACCTTGATGGTGTGATTGATGATGAATCAAGCTGGATGGTGAAGTCGTGCTGTAGAGACGGATTGGCAGGGAGGACGAGCAGCTCAGTCTTTGCCAGGTTGAGCTGCAGGTGATGTTCCTTCATCCATGTGGAGATGTCTGCCAGACAGCTCGAGACCCGTGCAGCTACTGTGGGATCATCTGGTCGAAATGAGAGGAAGAGTTGTGTGTCATCAGCATAGCAGTGGTAGGAGAAACCATGTGCCTGTATGATGTGTCCCAGTGATGTAGTGTAGATGGAGAAGAGGAGGGGACCGAGAACTGAACCCTGGGGAACCCCTGTGGTCAGTTGATGTGCTCTGGATACCTCGCCTCTCCATGCGACTTTGAAGGACCTACCTGTGAGATAGGATTCAAACCAGTCGAGTGAAGTTCCTGTGATGCCCAGTGATGAGAGGCTGGACATAAGGATCTGATGGTTCACGGTGTCGAAGGCAGCAGACAGATCAAGGAGAATGAGGAGTGAAGATTTGGAAGCAGCTTTTGCAATCCGTAGGGCTTCTGTGACCGACAGTAATGCAGTCTCAGTTGAATGCCCTTTCTTGAAGCCAGATTGGTTGACATCCAGCTGGTTGTTTAGAGACAAGAAGGATGTTACTTGGTTGAAAACAGCTCTTTCAAGTGTTTTTGCAATGAATGGTAGGAGAGAGATGGGTCTGTAATTCTCTACAAAAGATGTGTTTAGCGTTGGTTTTTTAAGCAGTGGAGTGACCCGAGCCTGCTTGAATGCTGTAGGGAAGGTGCCAGTATGGAGGGATGAGTTGATGATGTGTGTGAGTGCTGGTAGAAGTGTGGGAGAGATGGCTTGTAGAAGGTGTGAGGGGATGGGGTCTAGAGGGCAGGTGGTAGGGTGACTGGAGAGGAGAAGTGTAGATACTTCTTCCTCTGTTAGCGGCGAAAAGGAGGACAGAGGGGTATTGGCTGTGGAAGGGGTCGGTCTGGGTTCCTGTGTGTGTGGAGCTGAGAATTGACTGCTGATAGTTGTTGTTTTGTTGGTGAAGAAGTTTGCAAAATCATCGGCAGTTAAGGAGGAGGAGGGTGGTGGTGGAGGTGGACAGAGGAGTGAGTTGAATGTCTTGAAGAGTAGTCGTGCGTTGGAGGAGCTGTTGATCTTGTTGTGGAAATAAGAAGATTTTGCAGCATGAACATCAGCAGAAAAGGACGAGAGGAGAGATTTATACATACTCAGGTCAGATGAGTCTTTTGATTTGCGCCATTTCCTCTCCGCTGCCCTGAGTTCGGTCCGGTGTTCACGAAGAACCTCAGATAGCCAGGGGTTAGAAGGAGTAGCGCGTGCTGGCCTGGAGGAGAGAGGGCAGATTTTGTCTAGAGTAGAGGTTAGTGTGGAGCATAGGGTATCCGTTGCAGTATTCACATCCAGAGATGAGAATTGTGAGGGTGGGGGAAGAGAAGAAGACACGGCAGAGGAGAGGTGGGAGGGGGAAAGTGAGCGTAGGTTTCGCCTGAGGGTGACTGGTGGTGGGGTTGGTGGCGCAGGGGTAGCGAGTTGTAGACTGAAGGTGATGAGGAAATGATCTGAAACATGGAGAGGCCTCACCAAAATGTTGTCTGTGATGCAGTTGCGTGTGTAGACCAGGTCCAGTTGGTTGCCTGATTTGTGAGTACCTGTGGTGATGTGTCGTTTGAGATCGAAGGAGGCTAGTAGAGAGGTGAAGTCTGTTGCATGTGGTTTTTCGAGATGAATGTTGAAGTCACCGAAGACTAGAAGTGGGGTGCCGTCCTCAGGGAAAGAGGACAGCAGCACATCCAGCTCCTCTACGAAGTTACCCAGCTGACCTGGGGGGCGATAAATTACTACAATATGGATCTTACTGGGAGTTGTAAGTGTGATAGCATGATATTCAAATGAATTGTTGTTGCATAGAGAAGAGAGCGCTGAGTATTTCCAATTGTTGGAAACGAGAAGCCCTGTCCCGCCACCCCTCCCAGACTGGCGAGGGGAGTGAGAAAAGGAGAAATTGCTAGAGAGAGCAGCGGGGGTTGCTGAGTCTTCAGGACGAATCCAGGTCTCAGTCAAGCCCAGGATACTGAGAGTAGAATGAGATGCAAAGGCTGGAATGAAGTCAGCTTTGTTGACTGCTGACTGACAATTCCATAGACCCACGGAAAGAGAGAGAGGAGTGTGTGAGGATGAGAGAATGGGACGCAGATTAGTAGTATCGCGCTGCCTTGTGCGCGTGATGAAAGGGCGTTGTCGAACGA
>NC_140216.1:42988530-42998530 GCF_951802725.1 Rutilus rutilus | reverse complement strand
AGTACGATATTATCATGATTATAAAGCCACGGTACGATATTATCATCACTCTAAAGCCACGGTACGATATTATCATGATTATAAAGCCACGGTACGATATTATCATCACTCTAAAGCCACAGTACGATATTATCACGACTCTAAAGCCACAGTACGATATTATCACGACTCTAAAGCCACGGTACGATATTATCACGATTATAAAGCCACAGTACGATATTATCATGATTATAAAGCCACGGTACGATATTATCACGATTATAAAGCCACGGTACGATATTATCATCACTCTAAAGCCACAGTACGATATTATCAGGACTCTAAAGCCACAGTACGATATTATCATGATTATAAAGCCACGGTACGATATTATCACGATTATAAAGCCACAGTACGATATTATCACGACTCTAAAGCCACGGTACGATATTATCATCACTCTAAAGCCACAGTACGATATTATCACGACTCTAAAGCCACGGTACGATATTATCATCACTCTAAAGCCACTGTACGATATTATCAGGACTCTAAAGCCACAGTACGATATTATCACGATTATAAAGCCACGGTACGATATTATCAGGACTCTAAAGCCACAGTACGATATTATCACGATTATAAAGCCACGGTACGATATTATCACGACTCTAAAGCCACAGTACGATATTATCACGATTATAAAGCCACGGTACGATATTATCACGACTCTAAAGCCACAGTACGATATTATCACGATTATAAAGCCACGGTACGATATTATCACGACTCTAAAGCCACAGTACGATATTATCACGACTCTAAAGCCACTGTACGATATTATCACGACTCTGAAGCCACGGTACGATATTATCACGACTCTAAAGCCACTGTACGATATTATCACGATTATAAAGCCACGGTACGATATTATCATGATTATAAAGCCACAGTACGATATTATCACGATTATAAAGCCACGGTACGATATTATCACGACTCTAAAGCCACAGTACGATATTATCACGATTATAAAGCCACGGTACGATATTATCACGACTCTAAAGCCACAGTACGATATTATCACGACTCTAAAGCCACTGTACGATATTATCACGACTCTGAAGCCACTGTACGATATTATCACGACTCTGAAGCCACGGTACGATATTATCACGACTCTAAAGCCACGGTACAATATTATCATCACTCTAAAGCCACTGTACGATATTATCACGACTCTAAAGCCACTGTACGATATTATCACGACTCTGAAGCCACTGTACAATATTATCAGGACTCTAAAGCCACTGTACAATATTATCATGATTATAAAGCCACTGTACGATATTATCACAACTCTAAAGCCACTGTACGATATTATCACGACTCTAAAGCCACTGTACGATATTATCACGACTCTAAAGCCACGGTATGATATTATCACGACTCTAAAGCCACGGTACGATATTATCATGATTATAAAGCCACTGTACGATATTATCACAACTCTAAAGCCACTGTACGATATTATCACGACTCTAAAGCCACTGTACGATATTATCACGACTCTAAAGCCACTGTACGATATTATCACGACTCTAAAGCCACGGTACGATATTTTCCTTCCTTGTATTTTAGACTTTTTAGAATTTTTTATAGAATTTACAGTTGTCATATAAAAATAAATGCACTTTGGCTAACTTTCTGTCAAGATTCTCTCAAAGTTCTTCCAGTAATATTAATAGAAAGTTTGCTCAAAGTTATCTGGTCAGCACTAAAAAATTGTTCATGGAAATCTTTTTCTGAAACGTTTTAGTTCATCTAACATTTGTAATGTTTCTATTTGTTTTAAACCGTTCAGAGTACATTCAAAAGTAACGTTCACATAATGTTTGAAGAACGATACAATGGAACGTTTCCTTAACGTTCACATAATCAAGAGAAAAGTTCAGAAATAAATTTTTTAGAATGTCTTTAGAATCATATTTTTGTTAGCTGGAAAAGTCAGTTGCGAGTTCCATTTCATGCTGACTTTAATAAAGAGTTTAAGCATGTGCTAAAAGTGCTCTGAGCTGATGTTTGAGTCACTCACACACACACACACACACACGTACGCAGCGTCGCGTGGGCAGCATCTGCAGTGACTCACGGTGCAGGAACATCATCTCTGGCTCACGTCGCCCTCTAGTGGAGATCCTCCACCATCACACACTACAATAATAGCATGGAAATGAGTGTGTGTGTGTTTGTGTTCGCAGAGTTTTCTAAGTCGTCGCCTGAAAGGATCAATTAAACGAGCAAAGAGTCAACCCAAACTCGACCGCACAGGAAGCTTTCGCCACATGATCCTCCCACGATTCCGCAGTGCTGACCAGGAGAGGTATGCACACACACACACACACACACACACACTGCAGCAGATACAGTGACTCACACTCCCATTGTGCCTCAGTGAGTCACAGCACATATAGAAAACTCTGTCTGTCAACCAGAAATATATTTTGCATGTACTCCTATTGTGTGCACGAAAAACTATTACAATGTATTGGATGAAGCCACACCCACCAAAAATGAGTCAATGGAGATAAAAACTTATATCTATTTACAAATTGGATCATATGACTGCCCAACTCCAACTGAAACTGGACATTTTCATACAAAGGTGGACACCTATAAGTACATATATTGAGGCATTCAGGGTGAACTGATCGGTGTGAAACTTTTACGTATTCCCTGTTGTATTAAAGGGGTGGTTGATCATGATTTCACTTTTCTAACTTTAGTTAGTGTGTAATGTTGCTGTTTGAGCATAAACAACATCTGCAAAGTTACAGCGCTCAAAGTTCAGAGCAAAGGGAGATATTTTCTTTTAAAGAAATCGTTTTTTAAGGACTACAACAAACGGCTGGTAGAGACTACACAACATTCCTCCCGAGTTCCAATTTACATAAACCCCGCCCCTGGGTTAGTGACATCACCAACCCTACAATTTACATAAACCCCGCCCCTGGGTTAGTGACATCACCAAACCTAAAATTTACATAAACCCCGCCCCTGGGTTAGTGACATCACCAACCCTAAAATTTACATAAACCCCCTGGGTTAGTGACATCACAAACCCTAAAATTTACATAAACCCCGCCCCCAGGAACACGCTGTCGATGTTGTAGTCCAGCAGCTGTCGCATCCGTCTTTTCTCATGCAATACAGTATGAAACACAAATGCAATAGCATGTCACTCTGTAAGTCTTACAACATTTCCCACATGAGCGATTTATGGATTATCATGACAGAATATGCTAATCAATGACTTGAAGATAGTTAACGCCACATCAGCAACATAAATGTATCAACTAATCATTCAGAAATGTCCTGTTGCTTCTACATGTTGTAACATGCTATATTTTTAGCTCAAACTTCACATACAGCCTCATAGAGAGACTTATTTTACATATTGTAAAGAGGGGCATTATACCACCCCTTTAAAAAAAATATATTTTTTTCATTTTACTATTGTATAATGTTTTATGTATTTTTTTTCCACTTTTTCTATTTCTGTATCTCTTTTATTTGGGCCACTGTTGTTGTCAAGGAATGTTTAGTTGGTTGTTGTAATTTGTTAAAATGTAAGAAAACTCTGTGTGTGTGTGTGTGTGTGCAGGACGCGCCTCATGCAGAGCTTCAAGGAGTCGCACTCGCACGAGTCTCTGCTGTCTCCCAGCAGTGCTGCCGAGGCCCTGGACCTCACGCTGGACGAGGACGCCGTCATCAAACCCGTGCACTCCAGCATCCTCGGACAGGAGTACTGCTTCGAGGTGTGTGTGCGTCTCAGTTAGTGCTGCAATCACAAAACTCACTTTTTGAGCCACGGATCGGATCATTTTTAGGACCAGCAAAAAAAAAAGTATATATATATATTAGGGCTGGGGGAATTAACGCGTTAATCTTTGCGATTAATTTGAGATGCTTAATGCGTTAAAAAAATAATAACGCAATTAACGCAGCACTTTTTTTGCCTCGTTTTAATGACTTCCTGTTGCGGCTGCTATTGAAAAGGCCGAAAATATACCATCCCGCCCCTCCGTGTTCGGAGATCAGGTTTCATTCTCGTGCAGCTTTCATGAGCGGGTCTTTTCCGCGCCGTGCTCTCCGTTCCGTGTGTGTGTGTGTGTGTGTGTGTGTCGGCGCGCTGCTGCACTCTTTGCTCAATGTCCGTGTTTGTGCTGCGCGGTCTGCTCTGTCGTTAACGGCCCAAACGCTCCAATCATGTACCGATCACGCACTGGAAAAGCAAAGTCCGCTCAAATAACGTGAAATTTCTCAGTAGTAGATTTCTGTTTGCTGAGCTGGTATAGCCATGCTGGGCAACAGTGGTAAAATGACCTGCTCTGATCACATGCTCTGGTAATAATAGCTTTGTAGGACTATATTTTATTTTGATAATTAGTAAAAAAAAAAAAAAAAAAAATGTTAAATTGATTATGTTGATTGATTATTGAAAAAGAATAATATATTGATATATTGATGTTTAATATTATTTTAATACAGGGCTATTTTCTGTTCCTTTTTTTCCCCTGTATTGTTTAATTTAATTAGGTTATTCTAAGTTTAAATATTGATGATTACAAGCTTGGGGGAAATGCAATTAATTACAGCAAATTGTGCAATTAATTAGTTCATTTTTTTTAATCGATTCCCAGCCCTAATATGTATACATATATATATATATATATATATATATATATATATATATATGTATACTATATATGTGACCCTAGAACACAAAACCAGTCACAGGGGTCAATTTTTTTAAATTGAGATTTAAACATAATCTGAAAGTTGAATAGATAAGCTTTACATATGATGTCCATCTGTGTGTATTAATGCTAAAATGATAATGTATGCTGATGACACAGTGGTATACATCCATGGTAAAACTGTTAAGGATGTTGCCCGAAAGTTAACTGAGGAAATGGAAAAGATTTCGATTTGGCTGAAAAACTCTCATTTAACTTTGAATGTTGACAAAACGGTTTCTATGTTTTTCACAAACCGCCGTAAGTTATCACTATGTAAAACTGAACCAAAATAAATATTTAGGATATTTAAATATGTTCACACCTATTTTAGGTCAACCTAAAATATTTAGGTTGACCAATTTAAATATTTAGGAGTCATTCTTGACCCAAATTTAAATTTTAAAAAACATATTAAAAAGATAACTAACACGTTGAAAATGAACATAGCACATTTTAGATATATTAGAAACTCTTTGACCATAGATGCATCTAATTTATATCTAAATGCGATGATATTTCCGCACTTTCGTTACTGCATTACGAGTTGGTCACAGGCATGTAAAACAGTATTAAGGCCCCTGGAATCATTGTACAAAAGCTCTCTTAAGGTTCATGACAAGAAATCTCGGTTATATCACCACTGTCATATTCTTAAAAAACATAGTATATTAAGTTTTGAAAACATAATCATATATTCAAATCTCTGTCTTTTGTTCAAGATAATAAATGGTACTGCAGCTCCTCCGTTAAAAAAGTTTATCTCACTGAGTTCAGAAATGACATCTCGAGCCACTCGGTCGACTGTTCGGGGTGAGTGTAGGATTCCTCAGTGTAAAACAGCATTCGGCAGCTCTGCTTTCTCAAGTATGGCCATCAGACAGTGGAATAAGTTGCCAACAGAGCTGACCACATGTGTAAATTTTAACATTTTTTCACATCGGGCCAAAAAAGGGCTACTTTTAAAACAATCATGTTCACATAATTTATTGTAATTGATGTGTATGTGAGAGTGTATTTGTAAATGAATGCTGAAGAATGAATGAAGGGTGTGTTAACTTTAATGCTGTTTTTGGGATTAATGTATTATTAAGTATCATGTATTATTATAAGATTTTGATATGTTAACATCAGCCTGCCCAGGGACTACAGGTGAAAATTAGCACAAGTGCTATAACCTGGTAAAATGCATCTCTCCTTTTTTTTTAAGGTTAATGTATATTTTACATTGTCCCTGTTTCAAATAAATAAATAAATAAAATAAATAAATGTATTTGTTAGGATAGGACAATATTTGGCTGAGATACAACTATTTGAACATCTAGAATCTGAGGGTGCAAAAAAATCTAAACATTGAGAAAATCTCCTTTAAAGGTGTGCATTTATGTTCGTGATTGTGCTGCATTCACTCACAAAAATAAATGTTTTATATATTTACGGTAGGAAATTTACAAAATATCTTCATGGAACATGATCTTTACTTAATATCCTCATGATTTTTGGCATAAAAGAAAAATCGATCATTTTGACCCATACAATGTATTGTTGGCTATTGCCACAGATATACCCGTGCGACTTGTGATGGTCTTGTGGTCTAGGGTCGCACACACACATATATATATATATATATATATATATATATATATATATATATATATAAGTTCGAAGTTAAAACATTATTAAAGACAAATGAACAGTCAGTAATAAAATTATAACAAATACACAAATTACAAGCAGAGAAGAATACTAAATAACAACGTTAAAGTCTAACAGTAGTATTCAGGTACATAAATTAATAATTAAGCCTAAATGTAAAATAAGTGTAGTTTTTTACTGTAGAAATTAAATATAGTTTCATCTTTGTTAAAGCTGTATTTTGTTGTTTTATTAACATTAATGACACAGACGACAGCAGGAATATTAGACTGCCGTCACTTTAAGACCGAATAAACTGACAAACATCCGTTTCTTTCTCAACTGTTCACTTATGACAGAAACATTTATATTTTATACAATTTATTGATTTAAATCAAGTTTTATTTATTTTAAATAATTTTTTTTGTTTACTTACTATTTATTACATCGAATTTATTTTAGTACATTTATTATTTTTTATAGCTTATTTATTTTTATTTAATCGATTTTTATTTATTTTAATCATGTTTTAATGTAATAATTTTTTATAGATGACAATCAGACTTGTTCCTTGAATCAGGTTATTTGATTACCAGGATCCCTGGCTCACACACACACACACACACACACACTCACACACTAACTCTCTGTGCTCCAGGTGACGACGGCGTCCGGCACCAAGTGTTTTGCGTGTCGCTCCGCCGCCGAGAGGGACAAATGGATCGAGAACCTGCAGCGGGCCATCAAACCCAACAAGGTACAGCGTTTCATACGGGCTTTCGCATCGAGGAACTGTTTCATCATTCTTAGAACTATTAGCGGAAGTACCCGGGTGTCGGCGTGTTCGCACTGTAGGAACTAGGAACAATTTTAGTTCTAGGAACTCCTTTTGGAGGAACTAATTTACTCCTACTTCAGAGTCGGTCTAAACCAGCACTATAGGAACTATTCGGGACGTTAGTGTTCACTGATTGGCTGAACGCACGCGAAACACCAGCACCCGCCATTGTAAAAAAAGCACACAGATTATAGCCTATATATTTACTCCAGAAACTAACTCTACGAACATGTAAAACAGTGATAGATGAGCCTCTTAACCTTTACACTGAGCAGAAAATCCAACGCGACTTTGAGGAAACCAAGAGAAACATGATTGGACATCAACCACACGGCATTCAACCATTAATTCTCGGGGAACCATCCTGGTGGCTAGTTCCTATAACCGTAGTTCTACCAGAAAGACTCGGGAGGCAAAACGTAACAAAGCATAAATTTATTAACAGCCCAGCAAGCATTTATAAAGTTCTTTGGCATTGTCCGTAGCTCGCAATCCCAGGGTTACGGAATCTGTATTTCCTGCCTGAAGACTAAGTGTGTACAGATGAAGGCCCCCGGGGAGGTGTGGACAGATGAAGGACCCCGGAGAGGTGTGTACAGATGAAGGACCCCGGAGAGGTGTGGACAGATGAAGGACCCCGGAGAGGTGTGTACAGATGAAGGACCCCGGGGAGGTGTGGACAGATGAAGGACCCCGGAGAGGTGTGGACAGATGAAGGACCCCGAGGAGGTGTGGACAGATGAAGGACCCCCGGGGAGGTGTGGACAGATGAAGGACCCCGGGGAGGTGTGGACAGATGAAGTATCCTGGGGAGGGGGGAGGTGTGAACAGATGAAGGAACCCGGGGAGGTGTGGACAGATGAAGTATCCTGGGGAGGGGGGAGGTGTGAACAGATGAAGGACCCCGGGGAGGTGTGGACAGATGAAGTATCCTGGGGAGGGGGGAGGTGTGAACAGATGAAGGACCCCGGGGAGGTGTGAACAGATGAAGGACCCCGGGGAGGTGTGGACAGATGAAGGACCCCGAGGAGGTGTGGACAGATGAAGGACCCCCGGGGAGGTGTGGACAGATGAAGGACCCCGGGGAGGTGTGGACAGATGAAGTATCCTGGGGAGGGGGGAGGTGTGAACAGATGAAGGACCCCGGGGAGGTGTGGACAGATGAAGGACCCCCGGGGAGGTGTGGACAGATGAAGGACCCCGGGGAGGTGTGGACAGATGAAGGACCCCCGGGGAGGTGTGGACAGATGAAGGACCCCGGGGAGGTGTGGACAGATGAAGGACCCCCAGGAGGTGTGGACAGATGAAGGACCCCCGGGGAGGTGTGAACAGATGAAGGACCCCGGAGAGGTGTGGACAGATGAAGTACCCCGGGGAGGTGTGGACAGATGAAGTACCCCGGGGAGGAGTGGACAGATGAAGTACCCCGGGGAGGAGTGGACAGATGAAGTACCCCGGGGAGGAGTGGACAGATGAAGTACCCCGGGGAGGTGTGGACAGATGAAGGACCCCCGGGGAGTGTGGACAGATGAAGGACCCCCGGGGAGGTGTGGACAGATGAAGGACCCCGGGGAGGTGTGGACAGATGAAGGACCCTGGGGAGGTGTGGAAAGATGAAGTACCCTGGGGAGGGGGGAGGTGTGAACAGATGAAGGACCCCGGGGAGGTGTGGACAGATGAAGGACCCCCGGGGAGGTGTGGACAGATGAAGGCCCCCGGAGAGGTGTGGACAGATGAAGGACCCCGGGGAGGTGTGGACAGATGAAGGACCCTGGGGAGGTGTGGAAAGATGAAGTATCCTGGGGAGGGGGGAGGTGTGAACAGATGAAGGACCCCGGGGAGGTGTGGACAGATGAAGGACCCCGGGGAGGTGTGGACAGATGAAGGACCCCCAGGAGGTGTGAACAGATGAAGGACCCCGGAGAGGTGTGGACAGATGAAGTACCCCGGGGAGGTGTGGACAGATGAAGTACCCCGGGGAGGAGTGGACAGATGAAGTACCCCGGGGAGGTGTGGACAGATGAAGTACCCCGGGGACAGATGAAGTACCCCGGGGAGGTGTGGACAGATGAAGGACCCCCGGGGAGTGTGGACAGATGAAGGACCCCGGGGAGGTGTGGACAGATGAAGTACCCCGGGGAGGTGTGGACAGATGAAGTACCCCGGGGAGGTGTGGACAGATGAAGGACCCCCGGGGAGGTGTGGACAGATGAAGGACCCCCGGGGAGGTGTGGACAGGACCATCCTGGTGGTGGTGGGGAGGATGGAGGTGAATGAAAGCGTCAGCATCTGCTAACTCAGACATGTGTAAGTACTGATCTTTTATACTGCAAGTATTAGAACACAATTGGTTAGATGTGAAGGTAATAAGTGACGTATTAATTGAGTCTTCCCTGCATACAACACAGGAGAAATACTATAAACATTTGGGAAAGTTTGTGGGTAAGAATGCAGTCAATGTCCTTGTGTATTGGAAAATCATCTCTATAGTCTTTGACCAAATGGCTAGTGCCATCTCGTCTCCTGTGCTGTCTTTGAGGATTGCAGACACAGTCTCTTGCTGAGATCGTTCAGGAGAGCAGAGGTGATAACGGCCTTTGAAGAGAACTGGTTTGAGGGCCGATGACCACAGGGGAGAGGGGGAGGTTTGATGTTTGTTAAGTCCATTCGTTACAGTTCCTCCAAAAGAGTTCCTAGAACTAAAATCGTTCCTAGTTCCTGCAGTGCGAACACGGCAAAATCCGGGTAC
>NC_140216.1:42976030-42983530 GCF_951802725.1 Rutilus rutilus | reverse complement strand
TTAAAGTGTAAATTGCAGGTTAAATTTTTCACGAAGATAATGCAATGTGTTTATTAAACATAAAGATAAGAACCGCCCACCATTGTTTTTTATACCAAAATGCTGAATATAATATGAAAAGTTGGCTCTTTTAACAGTGGTTTTAACCGCTCCCTTCCACTAGATGGGGCGTGACGTCATAAGAGGAACTCACTAGTAGAGTTACCGGCATAGTCAATACACGCTAGCAGCTAAATGTAATTACTCATGCATTAAGTATGGTACTCTTCAGTGTTGTATTTCTTTGAAAGCTATAGATGCCTTACATAACTACAGAAAAGTTGGTTGTATGTTTGATAAAAAAATTATGGATAAAATAACTCAACTGTAAACATACTCGTGTGTGCTGACTTCAAGGGCACCGTGATCCTGCCTGAAATGAGAATAAGCTATTCGCAAAACAAACGGGTTCAGGCTCCGGGTTCAGGCTCCGGGTTCAGGCTCCGGGTTCAGGCTCCGGGTTCAGGCTCCGGGTTCAGGCTCCGGGTTCAGGCTCCGGGTTCAGGCTCCGGGTTCAGGCTCCGGGTTCAGGCCCGTCAGATCAGCCGGTCGCGGGTCGAGCTGTTCCACGTTCACCTCACGGCAGCACACACTCTCCACTGCTGATTCCATTGGGTGGCATAGCCCACACAAACACAGTGATGGGGACATCGATCTCTCTTTTTCTTTTCTGACAATCAACATCGCTAATTAAATCGTGAGAAATTGATAAAGCGTGGATTGAGGAAGGGTATTACATGACGTTTGAGGCGCCGATGAGACTAGCGATTGGTGCCTGTGCAGTGTGTGCATCTCTACAGCTCTGTAAGTAAATAATGTCTTCAGTCGTTGTCCCTCCTTGCTATTCTACATGACGGCAAGATTTTGAAAAGACTGGCTTGTTCCCTTATATTATCCGGGTTAAGTTTGCACCAGGCTAGCCTAGACTAGCTCTAACGTAGCTACTCACCAGGACACCTGGCCAGCCCTCCACTCATTCTCCTCACACCAAGCATTAATAACTCTTTGAGTGCCATGGCTCCCCTCTCTCACGCCTGACCGGTTAAAAATTGTAGGGCTGTGGTCCATAAAGAATTTGATGGTTTCCCACATCCTCAGTCGTTCTCCAAATAGCCATAATACAGTAAGAATCCAGCAGAATATGGGTTGCGAGTGCCTCTTATGACGTCATCACCCAGTTACTGAAAAAACACGCTACCTTTGAAGAAACCCCAATACATGTTATTTTAACGCATTTTAAGACAGAAATAATTAAATATATACATATAGAGCACTTTAATTTACACATTAATTGGCTGTGGTGGTTAACCTGCAACTTACACTTTAAGTTCTTGTATTTATTTATTTAATCAAATGTATATTATTTAAATCATATTTTTCTTTATTCATTTAAATAAAATGATTTCATTTATTTGATCTACATCAGTTTATATTAATTTGTTATTATCAATTTATTCCTTTATAATCAAATTTATTAATTTTTTTATTCACTTATTTGACTAATTTTGTTTTTATCAAATTTATTAAATTATTTATTGAAACACTTTTTTAATAATTTATTTTACAAATTTTTATTTTTAATCAAGTTTATTTATGTTAGATAATATAAAGATATAACAATATTAGTTTTTTATTATTATACATTTTTTACAGATTTTACAGTTTTTTCTCTAGACTGTCCCCCAGATCCCAGTCATTCCCTCGGAGCCCCTGAGGGCCCCGTAACCCTGTCACGCCTGAGGACCCCTGACCTCTGTCACTCCTGAGGACCCCATAACCCTGTCACTCCTGAGGGCCCCATAACCCTGTCACGCCTGAGGACCCCATAACCCTGTCACTCCTGAGGACCCCATAACCCTGTCACGCCTGAGGACCCCTGACCTCTGTCACTCCTGAGGACCCCATAACCCTGTCACTCCTGAGGGCCCCATAACCCTGTCACGCCTGAGGACCCCTGACCTCTGTCACTCCTGAGGACCCCATAACCCTGTCACTCCTGAGGACCCCATAACCCTGTCACTCCTGAGGACCCCATAACCCTGTCACGCCTGAGGACCCCATAACCCTGTCACTCCTGAGGACCCCATAACCCTGTCACTCCTGAGGACCCCATAACCCTGTCACTCCTGAGGGCCCTGTAACCCTGTTACCCCTGAGGACCCTGTAACCCTGTCACTCCTGAGGACCCCATAACCCTGTCACTCCTGAGGGCCCTTGAACCCTGTCACTCCTGAGGGCCCCGGGGCCTGGTCTGAAAGCCCTGCTGTAGATAACCAGCCTGTGTGTGTGTGTGTGTGTGTGGCAGGAGAAGAGCACGTATCTGGGTCTTGTCAGCATCCCGATCCCCAGCCTCACGGGCCGCCAGTTCGTGGAGCAGTGGTACCCGGTGCTCCAGCCCAGCGCTCTGGCTAAAGGTTCCGGCGGCGGGAAGATCATCAATGCTTCGTTGCGACTCAAGTCTCGATACCAGAGCATGAACATCCTGCCCATGGAGCTCTACAAGGAGTTCGCAGAGTACGTGACCAACAACTACAGGACGCTGTGTGGAGTTCTGGAGCCACTGCTGAGCGCCAAGAGCAAAGAGGAGGTGGCGTGTGCACTGGTGCACATCCTGCAGAGCACTGGCAAGGCCAAGGTGTGTGTGTGTGTGTGTGTGTGTGAGTGACGTAAAACTCATAAAAGTGCATCTATCCATCATAAAAGTGCATCAGTACATCATAAAAGTGCATCTATACATGATAAAAGTGCATCTATACATGATAAAAGTGCATCTATCCATCATAAAAGTGCATCTGTCCATCATAAAAGTGCATCTGTCCATCATAAAAGTGCATCTGTCCATCATAAAAGTGCATCTATCCATGATAAAAGTGCATCTATCCATCATAAAAGTGCATCTATACATCATAAAAGTGCATCTGTCCATCATAAAAGTGCATCTATCCATGATAAAAGTGCATCTATCCATCATAAAGGTGCATCTATCCATCATAGAAGTGCATCTATCCATCATAAAAGTGCATCTGTCCATCATAGAAGTGCATCTATCCATCATAAAAGTGCATCTGTCCATCATAAAGGTGCATCTATCCATCATAGAAGTGCATCTATCCATCATAAAAGTGCATCTATCCATCATAGAAGTGCATCTATCCATCATAAAAGTGCATCTGTCCATCATAAAAGTGCATCTGTCCATCATAAAAGTGCATCTGTCCATCATAAAAGTGCATCTATCCATGATAAAAGTGCATCTGTCCATGATAAAAGTGCATCTATCCATCATAAAAGTGCATCATAAAAGTGCATCTGTCCATCATAAAAGTGCATCTGTCCATCATAAAAGTCCATCTATCCATGATAAAAGTGCATCTATACATCATAAAAGTTTAGTCAATGATACTTGAGTGGTCATGTGTGTGTGTTTTAGGACTTCCTGTCGGATATGGCCATGACTGAGGTCGATCGCTTCATGGACCGAGAGCATCTGATCTTCAGAGAAAACACACTGGCCACCAAAGCCATCGAGGAGTTCCTGAAGCTCATAGCGCATCGATACCTGAAGGACACCATCGGTGAGTGTGTGTGTGTGTGTGAGAATGATGATGACGAAGGTCTTCTGTTCTACAGGAGAGTTCATCCGTGTGCTGTACGAGTCTGAGGAGAACTGTGTGGGTGTGTTTGAGTGTGTGTGTGTGTGTGTGTGAGGATGATGATGATAATGATGACGAAGATCTTCTCCACAGGAGAGTTTATCCGAGCGCTGTACGAGTCTGAGGAGAACTGTGAGGTGGAGTGTGTGTGTGTGTGTGTGTGTGTGTGAGAATGATGATGATGATGAAGGTCTTCTCCACAGGAGAGTTTATCCGAGCGCTGTACGAGTCTGAGGAGAACTGTGAGGTGGACCCGATGCGAACGCCTCCCTCGGTTCTGTCGGATCATCAGGCAAACCTACGCATGTGTTGTGAACTGGCGCTCTGCAAGATCATCAACTCCCATTGGTCAGTTCATACCGCCACACGTCAGCTGACCCACCAACCAACCACGCGTAACGCACACACATTTCAAGTTAATATTTGGACAATTTAACAACACATTCGTATGTTTGCGGTTCTATGGTTTTTATGATTTAATTAATTATTAATAAGTGTTTTATTTTGATTGATTGTTTTTTATTTTGAAATTAATTCATTTTTATGATTTAGTTATTTAGAAAGTGTTTTATTTTGATGGTTTTTGTTTTGAAATTATTTGATTTAATTAATTATTGATCAATTTTGTTTTATTGTATTTATTTTTTAATTATTTATTTCACTTTTACATTTTTATGATTTGAAATTAATTTAATTTGCATTGTAATGCTTTAATTAATTATCAGTAAATGTTTTGTTTCGATTGTTTTTTTGTTTGTTTTTAATTTAAAAACATTATGATTTAATTATTATTAGGTTTTGTTTTAAATGTATTTATTCAAAAAAGATTGATTAAATTGTACATTTTTATGATTTAATTAATTGGTACATATTTTATTTTTATGTTTTTTGTTTTGAAATTGTTTAAATTTTTGGATTTTAATGATTTCATTCATTTTTTCTAAGTGTTTTACTATTCTTTTGTATATATTTATTAACATTTTTACATATTTATTTAATTTATTATTAGTAAATGTTTTTATTTAAAAAATGTGTTTTTATTTTATAAATATTTACACAGTCCGCTCTGGGGTGTGTTTCCCGTACAGCACCGTAACTCACTGATTAGCTACCATAGTGCGATGAATCGTTGAAGAAATCATCTAGCTAAACACGACTGTTTCCCGAATCCATATTGTCGCAAATTGGTCGTTCAAACTCCCCAGGGTCCTTCATCTGTCCACACCTCCCCGGGGGTCCTTCATCTGTCCGCACCTCCCCGGGGATCCTTCATCTGTCCACACCTCCCCGGGGTCCTTCATCTGTCCGCACCTCCCCGGGGATCCTTCATCTGTCCACACCTCCCCGGGGTCCTTCATCTGTCCGCACCTCCCCGGGGGTCCTTCATCTGTCCGCACCTCCCCGGGGATCCTTCATCTGTCCGCACCTCCCCGGGGATCCTTCATCTGTCCGCACCTCCCCGGGGTCCTTCATCTGTCCACTCCTCCCCGTGGTCCTTCATCTGTCCACTCCTCCCCGTGGTCCTTCATCTGTCCACTCCTCCCCGTGGTCCTTCATCTGTCCGCACCTCCCCGGGTTCCTTCATCTGTCCGCACCTCCCCAGGGGTCCTTCATCTGTCCACGCCTCCCCGTGGTCCTTCATCTGTCCACACCTCCCCGTGGTCCTTCATCTGTCCACGCCTCCCCGTGGTCCTTCATCTGTCCACGCCTCCCCGGGGGTCCTTCATCTGTTCACGCCTCCCCGTGGTCCTTCATCTGTCCACACCTCCCCGTGGTCCTTCATCTGTCCACGCCTCCCCGGGGGTCCTTCATCTGTCCACGCCTCCCCGTGGTCCTTCATCTGTCCACTCCTCCCCGTGGTCCTTCATCTGTCCACACCTCCCCGGGGTCCTTCATCTGTCCACTCCTCCCCGTGGTCCTTCATCTGTCCACTCCTCCCCGTGGTCCTTCATCTGTCCGCACCTCCCCGGGGTCCTTCATCTGTCCGCACCTCCCCAGGGGTCCTTCATCTGTCCACGCCTCCCCGGGGGTCCTTCATCTGTCCACACCTCCCAGGGGTCCTTCATCTGTGGTTCCGGTGTCCCGGGGGTCCTTCATCTGTCCACACCTCCCCAGGGTCCTTCAACTGTCCACACCTCCCCGGGGTCCTTCATCTGTCCACACCTCCCCGGGGTCCTTCATCTGTCCGCACCTCCCCGGGGTCCTTCATCTGTCCGCACCTCCCCGGGGTCCTTCATCTGTCCACACCTCCCCGGGGTCCTTCATCTGTCCACACCTCCCCGGGGTCCTTCATCTGTGGTTCCGGTGTCCCCGGGGTCCTTCATCTGTCCACACCTCCCCGGGGTCCTTCATCTGTGGTTCCGGTGTCCCCGGGGGTCCTTCATCTGTCCACACCTCCCCGGGGTCCTTCATCTGTGGTTCCAGTGTCCCCGGGGGTCCTTCATCTGTCCACACCTCCCCGGGGGTCCTTCATCTGTCCACACCTCCCCGGGGTCCTTCATCTGTGGTTCCGGTGTCCCCAGGGTCCTTCATCTGTCCACACCTCCCCGGGGGTCCTTCATCTGTCCACACCTCCCCGGGGTCCTTCATCTGTCCACACCTCCCCGGGGTCCTTCATCAGTGGTTCCGGTGTCCCCGGGGGTCCTTCATCTGTCCACAGCTCCCCGGGGTCCTTCATCTGTCCACACCTCCCCCGGGGGTCCTTCATCTGTCCACACCTCCCCGGGGTCCTTCATCTGTGGTTCCAGTGTCCCCGGGGGTCCTTCATCTGTCCACACCTCCCCGGGGGTCCTTCATCTGTCCACACCTCCCCGGGGTCCTTCATCTGTCCACACCTCCCCGGGGTCCTTCATCTGTCCACACCTCCCCGGGGGTCCTTCATCTGTCCACACCTCCCCGGGGTCCTTCATCTGTCCACACCTCCCCGGGGTCCTTCATCAGTGGTTCCGGTGTCCCCGGGGGTCCTTCATCTGTCCACAGCTCCCCGGGGTCCTTCATCTGTCCACAGCTCCCCGGGGGTCCTTCATCTGTCCACACCTCCCCAGGGTACTTCATCTGTCCACACCTCCCCGGGGTCCTTCATCAGTGGTTCCGGTGTCCCCGGGGGTCCTTCATCTGTCCACACCTCCCCGGGGGTCCTTCATCTGTCCACGCCTCCCCGGGGTCCTTCATCTGTCCACGCCTCCCCGGGGTCCTTCATCTGTCCACGCCTCCCCGGGGTCCTTCATCTGTCCACGCCTCCCCGGGGGTCCTTCATCTGTCCACGCCTCCCCGGGGTCCTTCATCAGTGGTTCCGGTGTCCCCGGGGTCCTTCATCTGTCCACACCTCCCCGGGGGTCCTTCATCTGTCCACGCCTCCCCGGGAGTCCTTCATCTGTCCACGCCTCCCCGGGGGTCCTTCATCTGTCCACGCCTCCCCGGGGTCCTTCATCTGTCCACGCCTCCCCAGGGTCCTTCATCTGTCCACACCTCCCTGGGGGTCCTTCATCTGTCCACACCGCTGCGCCCCTGCCTTCATCTTCAGGCAGGATATGCCGTGGGTAGTCCGCTACCCTCCAAATGTGAACTATGGACGGGTCCTGCCAAAGAACTTTACCATTCAATATTTCTGTTTTCATTTTCTGGTCTACTAATTAATAAATGTCATTGTGATATAATCTCACCTTCCGAGTCTTTTTGGTAGAACTAAGGTTTCAGGAAACACAGACTCGTTGAACTACGCTGATAACGACAGAAGTTGCGACTATAGTTGGCTAGCAATGATTTTGGGAAACGCACCCCTGATAGTGAATCTCTCTCTCTCTCTCTC
>NC_140216.1:42941030-42966030 GCF_951802725.1 Rutilus rutilus | reverse complement strand
GTCTGGTCTCGTGTGTGTCTCGTCAGGTTCTCAGTGTGAATAAGAGTGTTTCTATGATGGACCTGCAGGATTCGCGCATCAACAGCGTGTCGAACCTGCACTCGGTGAACGACCTGCTGAACTCGTCTCAGGGCTCCCTGGCGGGTCTGGGGTTCGGTCCGCTGGGTGGCGCCCCCCTCAGGGCCGGAGGACGCGTGTCGGCGGGCTCGGGCGGCTCCAGCATGTCGGGGGGGATGCGTCTCGGTCACTCGGGCATGACGACGGACTCGCTGTCTCAGCAGCAGCAGCAGCAGGCGGCCGCCATGAACGTGCCTCTGTCCTTCCAGAACCCGCTGTTCCACCTGGCGTCGGACGGGCCGCAGTACCACACGCCGCCACACGGGCCTGCCGCCCCCCCGCCGCTGCTGCTGGCGCCCGAGCCGGAGAACGGGCACGTGGGCTACGGCGTGCCGTCGTTCGGGCACAGCGGGTTCTCTCGCAGCGAGGATCTGTCGGCCCTGAGGAACCAGAACAGTCTGGTGCAGCCCAACATCGTGCACTCGCACAGCTACAGCGACGACTTCACGCGACACAACCAGGCCGACTACGCCCGCAGACAGCTGTCACTGCAGGTGCAGGTGAGCCACGCCGTTCAGTCCCACACATGCTTGTGCTAATCATAGACTGGATAAAAATATGGATGTAGTGTCCGTGGCGTCACCCGTTGGCAGTGTTGGGGAAAGTTACTTTAAAAGTAATGCATTACAATGTTGCGTTACTCCCTTAAAAAGTTACTAATTGCGTTACTTAGTTACTTTTTTAGAAAAGTTAAGCATTACAATATTGTGTTACTCCCTTAAAAAGTTACTAATTGCGTTACTTAGTTACTTTTTTAGAAAATCTAAGCATTACAATATTGTGTTACTCCCTTAAAAAGTTACTAATTGCGTTACTTAGTTACTTTTTTAGAAAATCTAAGCATTACAATATTGTGTTACTCCCTTAAAAAGTTACTAATTGCGTTACTTAGTTACTTTTTTAGAAAAGTTAAGCATTACAATATTGAGTTACTCCCTTAAAAAGTTACTAATTGTGTTACTTAGTTACTTTTTTAGAAAATCTAAGCATTACAATATTGTGTTACTCCCTTAAAAAGTTACTAATTGCGTTACTTAGTTACTTTTTTAGAAAATCTAAGCATTACAATATTGTGTTACTCCCTTAAAAAGTTACTAATTGCGTTACTTAGTTACTTTTTTAGAAAATCTAAGCATTACAATATTGTGTTACTCCCTTAAAAAGTTACTAATTGCGTTACTTAGTTACTTTTTTAGAAAATCTAAGCATTACAATATTGTGTTACTCCCTTAAAAAGTTACTAATTGCGTTACTTAGTTACTTTTTTAGAAAATCTAAGCATTACAATATTGTGTTACTCCCTTAAAAAGTTACTAATTGCGTTACTTAGTTACTTTTTTAGAAAATCTAAGCATTACAATATTGTGTTACTCCCTTAAAAAGTTACTAATTGCGTTACTTAGTTACTTTTTTAGAAAATCTAAGCATTACAATATTGTGTTACTCCCTTAAAAAGTTACTAATTGCGTTACTTAGTTACTTTTTTAGAAAAGTTAAGCATTACAATATTGAGTTACTCCCTTAAAAAGTTACTAATTGTGTTACTTAGTTACTTTTTTAGAAAAGTAAGGATTTATAATATTACGGTACTCCCTTAAGATTTTCAAGTATTCAGGTACAGAAACTTATCAAATGTAAAATAACACTGCACTTTATTAATAAAATATACATTACAAATATAGTTACAAAAGTTATTCAGTCAAGAACGAGAGAATATTCTCTCTGTCTTTAGTTGTTTGATTAGTGTTATTATAGAGACGGCAGCAGGAATATTAGGCTGCTGTCTCTTTAAGAGCTGCACGGATAAAATATACTGATACACATGAAAACAGAAAACAGAGTCTCTCGCACTTGAATGGTTTAAAGTCATACTGAAATGCTCACAAAGGAATCGCTAAGAGGAATCGAAATTAAAATTTTATAACAAGTATCTGATTCCTGACCCTTGATTCCCAACCCTACTAATACTGCTGTTGAAATCTCTCTCTCTCTGTGTGTGTGTGTGTCAGGAGAATCTCCAGCAGCAGGTTCTGATGGGCATCGCCCCGCAGACAGCGACGGGCACCGGCACGCCTGCCTCTCTGGCCACGCCCCCAACCACCATTCACCCCACCCGCCAGGCCTCCATGGCCCCGCCCCCTCCTCAGCGCATGAAGCCTCAGCCCCCCCACCAGCTGTCCGTCAGCTCGGCCGCTAACTCCACCCCCCCGAAGACACGCCCCCAGAGCGGGAACCTGCTGCAGTCGCCCGAGTCCAGCTACGGCGGGAGGCAGGTGCCCAGGCAACAGCTGTCAGTCAAAGATAGCCCCGCCCCCGGGCTGCCGCATCAGTCCAGCACGGCCGCGGAGAGCCCCGCCCCTCAGGGCGGAGCCAATGAGAGTGCTGAGAACACACCGACCGGCCAATCAGCAAAAGCCTCGCAGCAAACCAACCAGCAGCATCTGCTCAAGCCAGGCATGAACAAACAGGTACGAACTGGGTCACAGTGTCTCGTTACGTTTCCATACTGTCAAATCATCATATTAGAGTGATTTCTGAAGGATCATGTGACACTGAAGACTGGAGTAATGATGCTGAACATTCAGCTTTGATCACAGGAATAAATTACACTTTACTATATATTCACATAGAAAACAGCTGATTTACATTGGAATAATATTCCATTGTTTTAACTGTATTTCTGATCAAATAAACTGACTCTTTCAATGTGTCTCATTATCAATGTGTCATTGTTACAGTGTAATTATATATTTAAGTACTGAGTAATATTAATTAGGAACATGTACTTACTATAGAGTAAGGGTAGGATTAGGATTTGGTTGAGGGTTAGTTGCATGTAATTATGGGTTAGTTGCATGCATAATTTACTCTTATTACTATGGTAAGTACATACATGTAACATAAAGTGTTAACAAAAATCGTAATGAACTTTTGACTACTAGTGGCGTCTGTGGTCACATGTTCTCTCTCTCTCTCTCTGTGTGTGTGTGTGTTCAGGGCTCGAAGTCTCCGTCCACACTCAACCCCCCCACTGCTGCGTCGGAGCGTACGGTGGCCTGGGTGTCCAACATGCCTCACCTCTCCGCGGACATCGAGAGTCTGCGTGTGGACCGAGAGGAGTTCAAGCTGAAGGAGCATTCAAAGAGCATGGACGAGTCCCGCCTGGACCGGGTCAGTACTCATTCCACCTAGGGTTAGGGTTTGGTTGAGGGTTAGTTGCATGTAATTATGCATAATTTACTGTTATTAATATGGTAAGTACATGTAACATATGTAACAAGGACACTGTAAAATAAAGTGTTACCTCAAATTTTTATAATTTCACATTTACATTTACATTTACTCATTTAGCAGACGCTTTTATCCAAAGCAACTTACAAATGAGAACAATAGAAACAGTTAAACTAACAATAGGACAACAATTTGCAAGTGCTATGACCCTTCCCAGTTTAATCTAATAATAATAATAATAATAATAATAATGTAAATAATTTTATGTAAGATAGTAGATATAGAATAGAAGAGAAAGTGTTAGTATTAATGGATCAGGTGTTGCCGAAAAATATGCGTCTTCAGCCGTTTCTTGAAAATTGACACGGACTCAGCAGCTCTGGTTGAGTTAGGCAGATCATTCCTCCAGCAGGGAACAGTCCAGGTAAAGGTCCGAGAAAGAGATTTAGTGCCTCTTTGAGATGGCATCACAAGACGTCGTTCTCTTGCAGAGCTCAAGTTTCTGGATGGCACGTAAGTCTGAAGTAATGAGTTTAAGTAAAAGGGAGCAGAGCCAGTGGTTGTTCTGTAGGCAAACGTCAGTGACTTGAATTTGATGCGAGCGGCAACTGGCAACCAGTGCAGTGTAGTTAGGAGAGGAGTGACGAGTGCTCTCTTCGGCTCGATAAAGACCACTCTAGCTGCAGCATTCTTGATCAGTTGCAGAGTTTTGACCGTACAAGCTGGAAGACCAGCCAGGAGAGCATTACAATACTCTGTAGTAGTCAATAGTCTGGATAAAACAAGCGCTTGGACCAGGAGTTGTGTAGCTCTGATAGGAAGGGCCTGATCCTCCTGATGTTGTATAAGGCAAATCTGCAGGACCGGGCAGTTCTAGCAATGTGGTCTGTGAAGTTCAACTGAGTTATGGATGACAAGCCTAGCTGAATGGAGAAGTTGTGTTGTAGTGTTGTGTTGGCCGGGACCACGAGTAGCTCTGTCTTCGCAAGGTTTAGTTGAAGATGGTGGTCCTTCATCCAGCCAGAAATGTCTGTCAGGCTGAGATACGATCAGCTACCATCGGATCGTCAGGCTGGAATGAGAGGTAGAGTTGTGTGTCATCAGCGTAGCAGTGATAGGAAAAGCCATGTTTCTGAATCACAGATCCTAGTGATGTCATGTAGATGGAGAAAAGAAGCGGTCCAAGCACTGAGCCCTGAGGCACTCCAGTAGTTAGATGTTGGGTCTTAGACACCACGCCCCTCCACGACACCCTGAACGACCTACCTGAGTTGAGTGTCCGCTTTTGAAACCTGACTGGTTGTTGTCCTGGAGGTTCTTCTGTGTAAGAAAGGAAGAGATCTGGTTGAAAACAACTCGTTCAAGTGTTTTCGCGATGAATGGAAGAAGAGATACCGGTCTGTAACTTTCCAGATGTGCTGGATTTAGAGTGGGTTTCTTAAGCAGTGGGGTTACCCGAGCCTGCTTAAATGCTGTGGGAACTGAATGACCGAGAGAGTGTGAAGGAGATGCTTGGATGCAAACCTTGGATAGGAGTGGGCTACCTGGAAGATTCAAACTCTGGGGCTACCAGCATGGTGTGTTCCCAAGACTTCTTTGGCCGCTGCTCATGTATGAAGTGCCGTTTACAACAGTTGAAGCCTTGGAAAGGAGGATCAACACCTTCCTTCGCAGATGGCTGTCAGTCCCCAAAAGTCTTTCTTCAATCGGCCTTGTACAGCTCAGGAAGCAAGTTACAGCTGCCATTAACATCTGTGGTTGAAGAGTTTAAAGGGATACTTCACCTCTGGAAAGATGAATGTGTATTTAAAATGGGTCATTTATGTAGAAGAAATGTGACATTATTTTTGAATTTGGAGCCTTCTAGACTGAGAAATGTGGATGAAAGACAACAACTCCCAGAATGCACTTGCTTCGCTGCTCTACGAGGCCACTCCCAAGCCACGCCTACCGGTAAGAGAGCGCAGTAAACAACAAGGCTAGGCTACTCTGCCCGGGATTTCGAGATCGCCCAAAATGTTCGGGATTCGGCTTTTGCGTTCTACAGTCACCATTCATCATGGTTCAGGCTGAGGGCCGCGGGAGAACGGCGCGAGGCCGGTGGCGTGATAACTGATGAGCGGCACCTGTGAGACGCACCGGTCTCGTATCTCTCACGGAGGAGCGGGAATTTTCTTAGCAATGTTAAAACGCACATCAACCGATCACTTGTTTAGCGTTCATGTAAACACTACATTCAGATTCACCAAACGGAATGAATTCAGTTAGATTGAAACAAAAGGTGTGCATGTAAACAATGAATGGTGACTGCAGAAAGCAAAAGCCGAATCCCGGACATTTTGGGCGATCTCGACGGCCGGACATGTCCGGGAAAAAGAGGATGGTAACCTCTACTACTCAGCTTTCTCCACAGAACAAGAGCCTGCTAGCTTAGCTTCCAAAGAAAGATGGCTGACACTATGTGTACATTCTGTGAATGAGATCCCCCTATGGGTGGGTTGAAAACATGCGGGACAGCTCCTCCTACTGGCTGTAGTCTTTAGCCTCTGGCCAAAAAATCCTCAGATGACGCAAGCGAGGGCAGCAGCCATGAAAAACCAGGGGAGGTGGACATGTTGGGGCGGTGTCCAAGGAAGACCATTGGGTGGAGGGATATGTGGGGCATGGAGGAGAAGAGGAGAAGATTCCTCCTGTGCTCCACATACGATGTCCTACCAACACCAGCGAACCTCCATCGTTGGGGGCTGGCTGAGAGCCCAGACTGCACGCTGTGTCGGCAAGCCTTGAACATGTGATGTCATCATGTCAGGCTAGCCTGGCTGATGGCACGTTCAGATGGAGGCATGACCAGATACTTGCCGAGCTGGCTACAGGCCTGAAGGAAGAGAGAAGACCCACGATAGCACAAGGACGACAGCACCCCGTTTGATCAGGTTTGTTAGAGTAGGGGAGAGCTCTAGCAAGACATCAGTGAAGTGCCAACCACTCACCCAACAGTGCCAACCGGTGGGATGGCGGGCATGGAACTTGCCAGTGGAAGTAGGCTGCCGAGGATTTCCTGGGCAGTCACTTTGGAGCGCCCTGTCCAGACTTGGAATAAGAGGTCCCAGCAGGAGACGGCTCATGGCGAATATCACGAGAAGAGCAGAGACAGCATCGAGATGGCTGTGGCTGAAGTGCGGCGAGCGATGGAACAACCCACCGGGAACATAAAAGAGCACTGGCTGTGGAGCCCAAGGGGCGAGGGGGGCTGCCCCAGGATGCTGGGGTTCGCTGTCAAGCCCTCTGGAGGTGTTGTGGGCTAACTGACGAAACACTGTTGAAGGAGGGCACCCACCTAGCCTGGAAATCCAGACCTAAATCTAAAAAATTAATGGTCTGGCGTCGACTAATGAAAATCGGCCAGCTCGAGGGGCGGCACCAAGCATGCATTTGAAAAATTGGATAACACTACGACCAATCACAACAATAAACCCCATACGCTTAGCTACCAGCGGAGCTAACTGGTAGATTAGACTCTTGCCGTATCCGGTCGGCAAAACAGCAAAAACGTCCTTCTTGCAAAGGAACGATTCGAGCGCCGTCTTCTGTTCCTGTTTAGAGAAAAAGGCAAGTCTAACTCGTTCATTGTAGCGGCCAAAGCCGTTTCAAACAACTGGTGTTTATCCACAGCCATCTTGCAATGTTTACTAATGACTTCGACGTCACAGCGCTATCGTCATCTCGCCTCTGGCCCGCCTATATCAGATAACCCGATGTGATTGGTGCAGCTCAGATCATATTTAATGAGCATATTACTCGACACCAGAGTAACTCGCTGAGCAAAGAAGCGAGAACACTGGATTACCAGGGTAGCACCCACCTGAAGACCCGAAGAAAGCACCTTGGGCTAGAGTTCTCAACGGGTCGGGTCGGCCCGACAAACCCGACGGGACCCGCGGGTTCGGGCCGGGTTCGGGTCGAAAATATAATCAAATGACTCGGGTCGGGTCGGACCTTGGGCTTAATCTTTTCCGCTCAAAAAAATAAATAAAACATTTATTAATCATCGCTGCTGTTCACCGTAAAGAAAGTCTGGCTGCTGCGTGTAACGTGCATCAGGGAGAGGGGCGGGGGCAGACCTGACGCCGCTGCGTGCACGCCTTTAGCCTGGAGAAGAAGATGGAGTTGGTGAGAAGTAAACTTGCCGCAGGTGAATTCACCGTCGCTACTACAGCCTATTTATATATTTAAACTTTATTGTTTCAGTTGTTTGTATTGTTAAAAGGTGTGAACATTAAAGGTTGATTTGAATTCCCGTCTGCTGGTCATGATAATACGTTTATGAGAGAAAAAAAAATCCGACGCGGCGTCGGGCCGCGGGCCGGGGCCGGGTTCGGGCAGATAATTCATGTTTATGTGTCGGGTTACATCGGGTCCGGGCTTTAAAAGCCACGGGCCGGGTCGGGTCGGGTTGTAATTTTCAGGCCCGTTGAGAACTCTACCTTGGGCCCACACCACAAAGCTCAGTAGGTCGGACTTGTAATGCGCGAGTGTTGGGCGGCTGGGAGTTCACCCAGCCATTGAGGTGAGCGCGATGATCCCATCGTATTTCAGACGAGACTTTGCGTAAAGAAAATGGAAAGTATTTTTAGAACCAAAAGTTTGATTTTGCATTAAACACATTAATAAAAAGCAGACTTTCCTATGTTCATGCTTAAACCAGTGTAAATGACTGATTGAGTGAAAATGTTTTATTGCAACTTACATATTTTAAATAATTAATGAATTAAAAAATATTCGTTTTGATGAAAGTATATTTTACATATAAAGAAAGACGTATATAAAACCAAAAGATACGTTTTGCATTGTGACTTTTTATTTTGCATAATAACAGATTAGTGAATGAAAGAATGTAAGCCGCTGAAGCTCTGCCATCATCATCCTCATGACTGATTCAGTGAAAATATTTAATTTCAACTTAAATATTTTAAATAATTGATGAATTTAAAAATAATTGATTTGACGCAAAATATTTGCAATGTTTTTTACGTATAAAGACATTCATACAACCACAAGACAAGTTTATTTTGCATTGTGAGATGATCTGCCGTCCTCATCCTCCTCCTCCTCCTGGTGTGTGTGTGTGTGTGCAGGTGCGCGAGTACGAGGAGGAGATCCACTCGCTGAAGGAGCGTCTGCTGATGTCGCACCGTAAGCTGGAGGAGTACGAGCGCAGGCTGCAGTCGCAGGAGCATCAGACCAGTAAGATCCTGCTCCAGTACCAGAGCCGGCTGGACGACAGCGAGAGGAGGCTCCGACAGCAGCAGCACGAGAAGGACTCGCAGATCAAGGGCATCATCAACAGGTCAGACGCCTCACACACACACACACTTCACTGACGCAGCAGAGCATCCTGGGAATGTGTGTGTGTGTGTGTGTGTGTTACAGGCTGATGGCGGTAGAGGATGAGCTGAGAGGGAGTGGAATGCCTGACCTCAAAACCAGATTGTTCACAGAACAGGTTTGTCACACACACATGTCTGTAACCTTCATGTCTCTCCACGAGTGTGTGTGTGTGTGTGTGCGTGCATGGGTGGGTGTTCACAGAACAGGTTTGTCACACACACATGTCTGTAACCTTCATGTCTCTCCACGATAGTGTGTGTGTGTGTGTGTGTGTGTGTGTTACGTGTGGGTGTGTGTGTGTGTGTGTGTGTGTGTGTGTGTGTGGGTGTTCACAGAACAGGTTTGTTACACACACACTAGAAACCGTCTGTAACCTTTATGTCTCTCCACGAGAGTTATGTCTATGAGTTATGTCATGTCTATGTTCGTTTGATATGAATCAGATTATCTTTTGATTTGAGTCCATAAAGATCCAAATAAAAAGAGAAAATAATCAAATGTGATGAAGGCCATTTTTATTGGTAAGAGATCTCTCGATATTACCATATGACTGATAAATATTTAAACTATTTTATCATTGAATTTCCCGCTCAAATATCATGAGATATACAGTTAAGTCTTGTTCAGCCAAGAACGACAACGGTGGATAAAAACTATAGTGATAACTATACCAATAACTATAGTGAAAATTATAACAATTACAGTGATAACAATAACTATAGTGATAACTATACCATTAACAATAACTATAGTGATAATAACTATACCATTAACTATAACTATAGTGATAATAATAACTACAACTATAGTGATAATAACTATACCATTAACTACAACTATAGTGATAATAACTATACTATTAACTATAACTATAGTGATAATAACTATACTATTAACTACAACTATAGTGATAATAACTATACTATTAACTATAACTATAGTGATAATAACTATACCATTAACTACAACTATAGTGATAATAACTATACTATTAACTATAACTATAGTGATAATAACTATACCATTAACTACAACTATACTATTAACTATAACTATAGTGATAATAATAACTACAACTATAGTGATAATAACTATACTATTAACTATAACTATAGTGATAATAACTATACCATTAACTATAACTATAGTGATAATAATAACTACAACTATAGTGATAATAACTATACCATTAACTACAACTATAGTGATAATAACTATACTATTAACTATAACTATAGTGATAATAACTATACTATTAACTACAACTATAGTGATAATAACTATACTATTAACTATAACTATAGTGATAATAACTATACCATTAACTACAACTATAGTGATAATAACTATACTATTAACTATAACTATAGTGATAATAACTATACTATTAACTACAACTATAGTGATAATAACTATACTATTAACTATAACTATAGTGATAATAACTATACTATTAACTATAACTATAGTGATAATAACTATACCATTAACTACAACTATAGTGATAATAACTATACTATTAACTATAACTATAGTGATAATAATAACTACAACTATAGTGATAATAACTATACTTTTAACTATAACTATAGTGATAATAATAACTACAACTATAGTGATAATAACTACTATTAACAATAACTATAGTGATAATAATAACTACAACTATAGTGATAATAACTATACTATTAACTATAACTATAGTGATAATAATAACTACAACTATAGTGATAATAATAACTTTTATGATAGCATAGTGAAAATTATAACTATTAACAATATCTATAGTGATAATAACTATAATGATAACTATAGTGAAAATAATTACTAAAATAGCTATAGTGATAATAATTATACCGATAACTAGTGATAATAACTTTACTGTTAACTATAGTGATACTAATAACTAAAATAACTGTAGTGATAATACTAACTAAAATAACTATTGTGATAATAATAATTATACCGATAATTTTAGTGATAATAACTAGACGGATAGATACCTATAGTGATAAAAAATAACTATAATGATAACTATAGCAATGATAATATCTATTCCGATAAATATAGTGATAAAAACTATAGTGATAATAATAACTATAGTGATAGTAACTATACCGATAACTATAGTGATAATAATAACTATAGTGACAATAATAACTAGTGATAACTTTACCGATAACTATAGTAATAATAATTATAGTGATAACTATAGTGATAATAATAACAAAAATGACTATAGTGATACTAATAACTAAAATAACTATTGTGATAATAATAATTGTACCGATAACTTTAGTGATAATAACTATACGGATAGATACCTATAGTGATAATAATAACTAAAATAACTATAGTCTTAATAATAACTAAAATAACTATAGTGATAAAAATAACTATAATAATAACTATAGCAATGATAATAACTATTCCGATAGATATAGTACGGAGCCCCCCTAGTCCCACTTTGTCATAGTATCTTGAGGCCACGACTTACTATCTTGAGGCCACAAGATAGTTATAATAAATTTTTTTGACAAAGTGGGACTAGGGGGGCTCCGTAATATAGTGATAACTAAAATGATAAATATAATACCGTCCTCAGCTAATATAGTTGCCTGTCGCTTTAAATGCTCGAGCTCTTTAAAGCATGACGGATTCTGATTGGCTGTTAATGTTTATATTGTTTATCAGCTGGGAAAAGATCGTTCTGATAGTGATTCCAGCAAAGTCGTTCCTCTGTGTTTTTATTGTAGCTGTGATGTGATCTCTGCTATCTTAGAGTTAAAGCGGTTATTAAAATAACTTTATATTGGCTGACAGTGACAGCACATCCTCAGAGGGAGGGCCTGTGATTGGCTGATGGAGAATGACATCATATAGTCTGTCATCATTTATTCCTGTCGTTCACACCTGGTCTTCATTCACTGATCATCAGCCTCATAATTCTCTTCACATGACTGTGTTTTAATGCGATTAACTGTTTGATGAATACTGAATTAATTATTCCCATTGTGATGAATTTATAATGAGTGTGCCAGTGTTTGAGTTTCAGTTTAGATTAGCATTATAATAATATTTTGATATTTTTAGTTTTCATGTTTATTTTTTGTATTTTCATTGTGCGCTTTTGTCATTTTAGTTTTTTTTTTATATATTGCTATTTAAGTTCATTTTATTTTTGTTATTTATTGATTTCTAGTTCATAATTTTTTATGAAAAAAAAAAAAAATAAATCAGGTTTTCAACTTTTCCTGTTTATATCTGATGTTGCTTCAGCTTTATTTCAATGAACAGAATGTTTTTAACAGTTTTAGTCGAGGATCCGCCCCTGAATCTCGGCCTCTGTTTCTCCCTCAGCCGATATATGGTGCCCACTCTGGAACATGATTGGCCCGGGCAGGACTAGAGGACACGTGATTGGTTGAACCTCAACCCAGGAGTGTCTGACGATTGGCTGAGAGAGAAGAGAGAGGCGGAGCCTGAGCAGGACGGCCAACTCTACAGTCTTTCTTTCTCTCCTTCTCTCTCTCTCTCTCTCTCTCTCTCTCTCAAACACACGCTGAGAGAATATATATGTATATAAGTGATATATAAATATATATTTCTCAGATGTGTCTCTCTCTCTCTTGCTGTCTTTGTCTTTTTTGAGCCAAATGGACGACAATCAGCATCTCGAGGCCGAAAACAATCACACCGATAGCACAAAGAAAATCACCGCAGACGGAGAGAGAGAGACAGCACTCGTTCTCTTCCCATCATCTCTCTCTCTCTCTCCCTTTACTGCAGGAGTGTGTTTGTGTACACGAGTATGTGTGTGTGTGTGTGTTTGATCAGTTGCAGCCTCAACTTCCTAATAATGACTCTTGTTTTTTTCAAATGATGTATTGAGGGGCTTGATTCTTTCTGAGCCAATCAGACGCTGCCGTGCCGCTCAGAGCCCCGCCCCTTCCTGTCTCCTCTCCGTGCCTAAAGAGCTCCACTGAGAACAACAGGGCAAACGCAGACTCCACGAGCGAGTCGAACACTCGGTTTATCTCATGCTCACGTGGATGTGAACCTCCGAACACGAGACGTTTGCTGTTTGTACGAAGAGTTTCAGTGATTCCGATGAAGACCATCATCATAAACTCCAGCGTTCACTGAAGCTCTCGCTCTCAGACGCCAGTGAGCCGCTCCTGTCCCTCATCATGTGATTCACACGCATTTCACCGTTTGATGTGATCAGATCTATCATCAGACGCACACGAACTGAGCTCTTCACGACAACCCGTCAAAATTAAAGTTCGGTTTAACTTGAAGAAATTGTGACAGAAATGATTAAAGATCAAATTATAAAAGAAAATATTACTATTGTACAGCAGAATGTATTTCGCAAAGTAATAATAATAATATAAGTAATAAGTAAAAGTAAAAAAATATTACAACTTTATTTTTGAGGACTATTAGACAATCTTCTGTGCTTTAATTTTGATCAGCAAACCTGTTGTGCAGCACTTACAAAAATCAAAGGAATTAAACTTTCATTTGAGTACATTTTAAAAACTTAATTAAATTGTTGATATTTTATGCCTTAATTTGATTAATACCACCGTTTTTGGTAATGTATTTGTATTAAATCATAAATTTGGAAAAAAATTATAACAGAATTTCTGAAAAATAAAAACATTTCATTATTAATATAAAAATTAATACATTATTTCATTAAGAAAGTTGTATGAATTCATTTGATTAGACATGCTTTTTGATTATCAAAAAAAAAATACAAAAATAAAATAGATTTCATAAGGCCCTAAAAACTTTTAATAAATTTTTGTTCAATTGTTTAAGTTTCATGATTTCAATTAATTAGACGTGCTTTTTAACTAGTGTTTAATTTTAACATTAAAACGGAATCCAAAAATATTTAAACGCAAGACAGAATTTGAGAAAAGCGCATTAGTGATGATGGAGCAGTGTCATGCGTTAGTGCGTACCACGAGTCATCAGAAGCTTCATATTGATGCTTCCCTACAGATGTTGCCTATTCATATTTTTCATGAAACGGTGAAATGGTTTCCTCCAGTATTAGGTGTGTGTGTGCGTGTGTGTGTGTGTGTGTGTGAGAGAGTGTGTCCTGATCATCAACGCTTCAGTCGACCGTCTAAGGCTCACTGGGTCTGAGAACAGCGCTTGTGCTTCATTCACACACACACACACACACACACACACACACACATTCTCTCTCTCTCTCTCACACACACACACACACACACACACACTCTCTCTCTCTCTCTCACACACACACACACACACACACACAAACTCTCTCTCACACACTCTCTCACACACACACACACACACACTCTCTCTCACACACTCACTCTCTCTCACACACTCACTCTCTCTCACACACACACACTCACTCTCTCTCTCTCTCTCTCTCTCTCTCTCACACACACACACACACACTCACACACTGACGGGCTGCTGATTTCTGTACATAGAGTCCAGATTGAAAGTTTCTCTCATTTTAAGTGGGTTGAGTTTTTCTCTTTTCTTGGTGTTTGATGGATGATACTCATATACGCCAGTCGCTGCTGGGGCTTTAGTCACTTACTTTCGTCTTTATTTACCTTTTCTGTTGGAAGTTTTACTTTGGTCTGCATTTCAGGTAATAATAGTTATGAAAAAAGATGATAATGAACAGTGTTTCTGTGCCTACAGTTCCCATACTGAGCTCTGACTGGCTGAACACGAGCACGTGTCGCCACGAGACGCTCTGATTGGCTGAACACGAGCACGTGTCGCCACGAGGCGCTCTGATTGGCTGAACACGAGCACGTGTCGCCATGAGGCGCTCTGATTGGCTGAACACGAGCACGTGTCGCTATGAGGCGCTCTGATTGGCTGAACACGAGCACGTGTCGCCACAAGACGCTCTGATTGGCTGAGCACGAGCACGTGTCGCCACGAGACGCTCTGATTGGCTGAACACGAGCACGTGTCGCCACAAGACGCTCTGATTGGCTGAGCACGAGCACGTGTCGCCACGAGACGCTCTGATTGGCTGAACACGAGCACGTGTCGCCACGAGACGTACATTTCAATAAGGCGATCATAAACAGCCATGGTGTGTGTACAGGGGTCAGTTATGCTACGACAGATCGTGATCGTGTATCTTTTCCCATCGTGTAGCACTAGTTCTTACTGCTATGAGTTCATGATGAACGGGAACCACCCGCTAATTTAGCCATAGACACGGACAAGCCATAGCATTGACCTCTGACCCCTGACCCCTGACCCGATTCAGGAGCGTAGGATGTATATATTTATATATTTACTCATGGAAATATTCTCGAATGCGGGAGAGATTCGTTGATTCTAGAGTGCAGCATCTCTGAATATGGAGTGATGTTTTGAATGTTCATATTATGATTATTATTATAAAGATATTATTATATTCAAATATGATTATTATTGTAATTATGAATTTCATTTTATTGACAATGATTGATAAACAGAAATGTCTTTCTTTTTGTGAATATGGAGAAGTTTACATTTTTCTGGGGAAATATTACAAAACTTTAAATATTTCAACAAACAAATAAATGACTATATACATGCTTATCAAAAGACGTGTTTTTATTTGATGAATCTGTTTATTTTAGGCCCTGAGATGTGTTTGAGTTTAGAGTAATTCACTGCTGTTAATGACTGAAAGCATCATCACATTAGACTAAAATAATATTTAATAAAACAAAACAACATTAAACGTGTTGTACTTCTGTCCCACAGCCTCGTTTTCATGCCTGTAAAACATTAAACAGTGAGTAAGGCTAGCTAAAAAGACGCATGAATATCTATATATGAAATAGACTTCAGCAGATTATTTTACTAAACTAACACATTACAAGACAAGCGTCAGCTAACACAACTTTAAAAAGTTACCATAAAGTAAAAACATTAAAATAAGTACTATGTAATATTGAGTTAATACATATAAAAATCAACACGTTCTCACCTATGAAAGGTTATCATTTCTTCGGAATGTAAATCTCGGTTACACAACCTGAATCTGCGCAATGTTGTGGCATAATTAATCTTACTGTGAGTGACCACACCACTGACCGTTCCAAGATGGCGGACGCGCCGACGTGTCTGGAGCTGGAGCGTCGAATGCGGCATCTACGCCAAAATAGCTATGCTCGTTAAAACATGTCCCTTCCCGGTCACCGTAGGCAAAAACGTCTACGTTTTCATATCTTTATAAACTTTTCGTTACCTTACTAATATATCTAGTTTCATTAATAGATATTTAAGATCATCAAACATAAATTTTCAATATATATATATACATTCTTTCTTTAACCAATCATATTCCCCGTAGGGGGTGCACCGTTCCTGGAGGTACTGCAATACCAGGTCGATGCGTGGAGTGGACGGAGCAAGCCCCTATTCCATCTCCCTGATCCAAAAATCAATTTAATATATGGTCCCCGGGTAGGGGACGTATCAGATATTAAACTGATAAGAACAGATACTACACTTGATCTTAGCCAAAAGGCCGAGAAGCGATACTGAGGAAGGGTTCGAGCTACAGGAGTCACTCAGCGCGACACACACCTCAGTGACGGTTACACGGGCTGATATCAGGAGAAACACCTCAGACTACACACACACACACACACACACACACACTCGAGAAATAATGTCCCGCTCAGAGACTCACAAATAACAGGATGAAAACCTCCTCAAAACATGCGGATTCTTCTTCATCCGTTAGGGTTTACCATCGTCCAATCAAACACGAGCACAAGGTCCATCGGCCAATCAAACACGAGGACAATAAAATACTGCTTTATCTTCGTTATTAGTCTCTGTTAATCACGATAAATTCACTATTTGTCATGAAATAGTTAAATTAATTCTTTCAGGTCGAATTCAGACAACAAATTCGGAAAATAACACCGAAGAAACGATGATTTTGCACACTTTCATTCGCTTGACTGAGGCGTTTAATTCCTGACCGTTTCTGACGCTTCAAACCGCAACAGCCTTAAACCTTTATAATACTACGGATAAGTTTTAAAATCACTTCAAACTCATTAACCTGCTGATGAAGGATAGGAAACAATAAAAAGACAACACTCAACATTTACTCTTAAGATGGACGTAACGTTAAACACACATTAAGTGAGCCTATAATATTTCAGATAAATCACCTCACAGCTTCATAATGTCGCTAAAAATCGCCAAACTGTATTATACGATTATTTTTCACTTAGCGACATCAAGACCCATATTCCCGTGCTGTGTAAAATATTTTATACTTTTGTGTTACAGTCCCAAACCCAGAATCCTCAGCAAGCTGTCTATCTAGTGCAGTAAAATATTGTTAGTGAATGGGACGCTACGTTTTATTCAAAATTAAATACCTTCAATGCATTTAAGCTTAATAAGCTTTCCCAAATACATAAGAATAAACCTGGTGTCCTCCATGATTCCTATTCTTTCCGACAGCAAAGCACTCAACGCGACGGAGTCATGAACACGACTTCAGAAGTGGGAAGATGTCACGTGAGGACAGCACAGACTGCACTGTGATTGGCTGAGCAGCAGGAGGCGCCAGAGTGAGGCTCCAGAAAACACGAGGAAACTGATGATAGATCAGGAAGCGTCCAATCAGAGCGTCTGCATTAAGATTAATCTCATGAGCTGAACATGAATGATGAGGGACTGTACGAGTGTGATCTCTTATCTTATGTGAATTATGAATGAGATTTGCACATATAAATGAATATTTACAGCATATGATATGATCGTTGGATATATAAGATGAATAAAGCACTCCATCAAACAAATTGTTTCGAGATAACTTTAATGCTTTTGGCAATGGTTTCTTACAGAAATTGCTAAACTGATTCATTTTCATTGAAAAAAAAAAAAAATCAAACTAAAATTAATCCTTTAAAACAAACAAATTGACCAGTAAAAATAGTACATAGAAATATTTATACTGACACATTTCTCAAATTCTAGTACATTTCGAATAGCGCCTTCAGAACAAAATACAAATTTACAATCAAACCCCTGATATCTTTAAAAAGAGATCAGCATATTAATATTTGCAATAAAACAAATGATACAGAGAGATAAACTCAGATGTAAAATTCATAAAAACTGACAGAATCTTGAACAAAGAATTTGAAACGATTATTTATGGTAATAAACAGCAGTGCATGAGGATACAATATTGCTCTGAGTTAGATTGCATATATATATATATATATATATATATATATATATATATATATATATATGCGTAAATGCATAAATATGGGATTTTTTTCCGTCTGCATCAACAATATCAACATTCCTAAAACACATGCAACCGTTCCAGGCATTCAGGCACACCTGAGATGCAGCGCTTTCATTATCTCTGAATAAATGATATAATTCCTCTAGGATTTACTGAACATGAATGAACCTAATTAACCTGAGATCTTCTCTCCTCAGCGGCTGATTAAAGCCAGCGACGTCTTCATCACTCATGCACATGCAGATCAGCGAGAACATCATGCCGAAACACCAGCAGTTTGACTTAAAGCTTCAGAACCTTTTAAAAGAGTTACAGCTCATTATCTTCTCACACACTTCAGTCATTACAAACACATGTACATCCACATGGCAGATTACTCACAAACAAACATGAGCATAAATCTGAGATGCCAAAAGTTTTGCAGACGTGAGATTGTGAAACGAGAAAATGTTTTCTTTTATGTGACATCACTTTAATTGTTTTGAGAAACTGATCAAATTAATATGACTTTCTGCTTAAAAAAAAAAAAGATATAAATCATCCATTTGAGTGGTTTATTTTTTTCTGAGTCCATTAAAATGCGAAAAAAAATATTTTAGCATCAGATTTAATAGTTTATTTTTTTATTTAGCGTTTTCGTTTAAATTTTATTAATAGTTAGTTTAAATGTTTTTCTTTTTTTCTTCTGAATGTCTATATAGTTTTTATTCCAGTTATAGCTCACATTATTTTATTACATCTAAGTTTTTTATATTTTATTTTATTTCATTAAAAAACTTTTTAAAGCAACAAAAAGTTTTTTTTTTTTTAATTTTTAGTTTTAGTTTCAGTTAGTTGTAATAACCCATAATCTCAATTAATTTTGATAATTTTCTCAGAAAACGAGACTTCATGAGTAATTTAGCATCTCCAGTAAATGTTTCTTGATTTAAAGGACTAGTTCACTTCAGAATTAACATTTCCTGATAATTTACTCTCCCTCACGTCATCCAAGATGTTCATGTCTTTCTTTCTTCAGTCGAAAAGAAATGAAGGTTTTTGAGGAAAACAGTTTCAGTCTTATCTAGACAAACCAGCGGACATTTTAGAACAAATTAAACATTTAAATACTTTTTAACCACAAATGCTCATCTTGCACTAGCTGTGATGCGACACACGATGTAATACGAGCATTTGTGTTTAAAAAGTATATAAATGTTTATTTTGTTATAAAACTGGTTTGTCTAGATCAGACTCTTATTCCTCGGCTGGATCGTGTCGAGACTTTGAAGCTGCACTGAAACTCACATCTGGACCTTCGACCCGTTGGACCCCATTGAAGTCACTATATGGAGAACAATCCTGGAATGTTTTCCTCAAAAACCTCATTCTTTTCCGACTGAAGAAAAATACATTGTATGTCTTGGATGGCGTGGGGGAGAGTAAATTATCAGGAAATTTTAATTCTGAAGTGAACTAATCCTTTAACCCTCTGGTGCTCTTCGCGTGTCGGTCAAAATGAAGTGCAAAAAGTTTTAAAAAGTGAACTTAAAAAAAAGTTTTTACATTTATTGTTAAGAAAAATGTACAAAAATACTATTTAAAATTTTAATATGAAATATAAATTTTCAAAAACATGTTTTACTCTAAACCTGTGAGAAAATCAAAGCCATAAATCTAATCAAGCTGTGTTAAAAATTTTGAGTTTGCTTGGCCGCAGTACCAAACGCTTCCACTAGATGAAATTTCCCATTCATGATTCATGGATTCGTCTCCCATTCATGATTTTTGCGGTGATTTTTTTTTTTCGTGTTCGCATAGCAAATGCCAAAACCTTTACCAAGTTTCGTACTATTCCGATGAAGAAAAAACACTAACATTTTCCGGACAAAAATGACGAAGAGCACCAGAGGGAATGTTTGGATATTTGTGCTGGAAAACAAGAGAGAAACACTGTGATGAAAAAAAAAAAAAAAAAACACAGTACATTTACACGAGGAGCTTCATGCATCTTATGCACTCAGAATATGTGGGATTAGTAGCACCTGGAACAGGTTCAGATCAGCTTCATGGTGAACCGGCCCGTTTCCACGGTGGTCCGACCGGTTCTGTTCGCCGACGCGGAGCTGCGCGGGACGAAGTCGATGGTCGCCGTGTGTTTGATCTGTCCTTTGCTCTGACTCCAGAAGAACATGAACACGAAGCACACAGCAACCGAGCTCAGGAACGACAGGAACCCCATAGTCACCGCGATCACTAGCGTCTTCACGTCGAACGGGAACGGCTGCGACCCGTTCACCGGCGCTTGTCCCGACGTGAAGCTCCAGCCTTCCAGAAAGAACTGACCTGAACGGTTTCGAGTGGACGCCGGAAACCCGCGCACCCGCAGGCTAACGGAGACACTATCGTTCCCCGCGGCGTTCGACGCGACACACAGATAGTATCCGCTATCCTGCACCTGCGCATAACGCACCTCAAGCGTCCCGTTGGGAAGCACACGGACCCTCCCCGAACTGCTGAGAATGGAGCGCTTCGGGTTCATCCAGGTGATCGCTGGCGCTGGGTCTCCGTCCGCCGCGCAGAAGAACAAAACCGTGTGGCCTTCGTCCGTACGAACGTCTTGCGGCTTACGGGTCAGAATACGAGCTTGCCGGCACGTGAAAAACCGGGGAAGCTCGACCTCGGAGAAGTCGTGGAGCATCCGGCCTTGCACCTGCACAGGTGATCCACAAGTGGGCGAACGCCCGAAGCTAATCCGCGAGCGTCGGCGCATCACCCAGAGAAGTCGGCAATCACACGCTAGCGGGTTCCCATCCAACCGGAGCACCTCTAAAGTCCCGACCGAGTGGAACGCCGACGACTCCAGCGTCGCTAATCGGTTCCCAGACACGTTTAGGAGCCGGAAGCCCGCTAGGTTATGGAAAGCACCCGGTTCGATACGCAACAATCCGGTGCCGACTAAATGCAGCTCTTGAAGGCGTAGCAAATCCCCGAGGAGATTTGGAAGAATAATAGTGATTGGATTGTAGGATAAATCCAGGTATCGCAGGTACACGAGGTGGTGAAGTGGGGAATACGGCACGGCGCTCAGGTTGCAGTGGCTAAGCGTTAGCGAGGAAAGATTAAGTCCGATTAGACTGTTAGCGGCTAGCGAGTCTAACCATGGGCAGCGGGATACGTGTAGCTCACGAAGGCGGATTAGTGTACGGAAAGAGTGATTGGGAAGCGAAGTGAGTCCGAGTCTGCAGAGACGGAGCTGAAGGAGTCCGGTTAGCGGCGACAGCGCCTCGACCGGCACCGTCGTTAAGTTGCACCGGTCCAGATTCAGCTCCTGGAGATTTGCCAGGCCGCCGAAGGCCCGGTTCGAGATAAACACAAGGTCGTTCTCGCTCGCCTCAAGTTTTTGTAGCGACGGCATCTCTCGGAACATGTCGTCGAGAAACACTAAGATCTCGTTCTCACTGATGTCCAGAAACTGCACGTTGGGAAGGCCGGAGAACGCTCCGACTGGGATGATCTTGAGCCGGTTGCGAGCGAGTCTCAGCGTGAGGAGGTTCTGCAGGCCGGCGAAGGCTTCAGCCTCGATCGCCGTTAGCATGTTCTCGCTAATGTCTAGAAACTGAACGTTGGGAAGGCCGGAAAAGGCTCTGACTGGGATGATCTTGAGCCGGTTGCGAGCAAGTCTCAGCGTGAGGAGGTTCTGCAAGCCAGCGAGGGCTTCGGCCTCGATCGCCGTTAGCATGTTCTCGCTGAGATCGAGCTCGCGTAGCAGCGTGAGCCCGGAGAACCGGCGCCGGGCCACTGTTCTCAGCTGGTTCCCGGACAGGTTGAGCGTCTGGGTGTCGTCGGGAAGGCCGTCGGGAACAGACGCTAGTTGTCTGGATGAGCAGTTCACGATGGGGAGCTTCGGGAGGCAGTCGCAGCGCTGGGAACACGGGCCTGATAAAGACACACCCACTACCCACTGGAGCACCACCCACCAGTGCAGCCTCCTCCAATCAGCAGCCACACACATCTGGAGACCCGCCTACAGGGGAAACACACCGACAGACATCAGAGCAACGTTTGTTATTATAGCACACACTGATAATATGATTTCTCAGCAAACAGTCTTGCAATTAAATAATCTATTGCTGCATATTATGTAATAAATTTTATTAAAATGAAATAAATGTTAAAGTAATCTGAGGTGTGTGTGTATAGAGATGTGAGGGAAACACTCACCAGCTGGACGAGGGGCTGCTCCTTCTCATTACCAACAGCAGAACGAGTCTCTGATCGCCCTCTCACAGCCTGCAGAGAGAGTGTGTGTGTGTGTGTGTGTGTGTGTGTGTGTGTGTGTGTGTGTGTGTGTGTGTGTGTGTGTGTGTGTGTGTGTGAGAGAGTTAATACTTGCCCGGCTCGATGCATGTTTTACAAGTCATAATCATCTTTTCTTTTTTATAATTCAACTTTTTTTCTTGTTTAACAGTCAAAACTTCAGAGTACATCACCACATTATTCAGTAAACACCTTTGCAATTACACATTCAGCCACTAGTCACCATCAGTGGAATACAAGCACAACAAAAGCACATGGAAATTAAACAACTGGTAAGCAGTCCTATTCATTTGCACCATTTTTTTATGCTGCCAAAAATGATCCCATGTTTTTTTCATTTCTCCCTCATTATACAGTCTCCCCAACATGCTCTCATATGAAGCAATTTCAATCATCCCATCAATCCAGTCTTTCAGGTCTGGGGTTTTGGGACATTTCCAATTTCGTAAAATCATCCTGGCAGCTGTAATACAACCACTCTTAATAAGTGTAAATGTATTTTTTGCGATGTCGGGTATCACTGATTCATCTCCAAAAAGGCATAGTCGTGGTTTCACAGGTAAATCAACCTCATCCACTCTTCAAGTACTGCCAGAATTTTACACTAGAATGGGTGAACTAAAGAACATTCCCAAATCATATGTAAATAAGTACCCTCTTCTTTATTACATTTCCAGCATAGATTATTTCCAGCTACCCCCATCTTGTTAAGCCTAGATGGTGTAATGATGTACTATTTTGCACTGAATGAATTTCCCCCTGGCTTCCCGTATGTTCTTACCCACATTAGATAGGCTGTACCGCCAGTCATTATCATCCATATTAATCCCCAAATCCTTCTGCCATATTGTTTTCAGGTTTGTAAAGGTATCTGCAGTTACACTAAGCATTGATTTACACTGAACAAAATTATAAATGCAACACTTTTGTTTTTGCCCCCATTTTTCATGAGCTGAACTCAAAGAGCGAAGACTTTTTCTTTGTACACAAAAGGCCTATTTCTCCCAAATATTGTTCACAAATCTGTCTAAATCTGTCTTAGTGAGCACTTCTCCTTTGCCGAGATAATCCATCCACCTCACAGGTGTGGCATATCAAGATTATTGCACAGGTGTGCCTTAGGCTGTCCACAATAAAAGGCCACTCTAAAATGTGCAGTTTAATCACACAGCACAACGCCACTAGACTGACAAGCCAGACCCACATGAAGATGTTGGGTCTGGGAACAATCCGAGGGGCGGGATAAACGGTTGTCTTTCAAATTCCCTCTGTACGCAATAGGATAGCGCTACAACCAACCAGAGCAACGAAGGAGGTGACATGACTACGACTACGCACAATTTTGAGCGGCAAAACTCAGAACACAATCGACACATCTTCCTTTTTTAAGAATGACTTTAGTGCCGTTCTTTGTTCTTTTCTCAAAGAAAAGCTTAACTCCCAGTCCTCCAGAGTCGCGGCCAAAGCTGATTGTAAAGACCGCTGTTCGCCAGCAGCAGCAGCTCTTCTTTGTTTTCAAGTCACAGGGAATTCACGCGGAACCGTCTTAACACTGCCGTCATTATGTTAAGCCCGCCCACCGACTCTATACACGATGTGATTGGCCTGACTAGAGTTTGTTTTTTCCAGTTCGCAAGCCAACGGAGAGTTGCTAGACAACCCTGGCTGCAAATTATATTTGCTGCCGCTAGGGTGTGTCTAGATTTCTAGGCTACAATGCCACAGATGTCGCAAGTTTTGAGGGAGCGTGCGATTGGCATGCTGACAGCAGGAATGTACACCAGAGCTGTTGCCCGTGAATTGAATGTTCATTTCTCTACCATAAGCTGTCTCCAAAGGCGTTTCAGAGAATTTGGCTGTACATCCAACCGGCCTCACAACCGCAGACCACGTGTAACCACACCAGTCCAGGACCTCCACATCCAGCATCTTCACCTCCACGATCGTCTGAGACCAGCCACCCGGACAGCTGCTGCAACAATCGGTTTGCATAACCAAAAAAGTTCTGCACAAACTGTCAGAAACCGTCTCAGGAAAGCTCATCTGCATGCTCGTCGTCCTCATCGGGGTCTTGACCTAACTGCAGTTCCTCGTCGTAACCGAGATGAGTGGGAAAATGCTCACATTCGATGGCATCTGGCACTTTGGAGAGGTGTTCTCTTCACGGATGAATCCCGGTTTTCACTGTACAGGGCAGATGGCAGCGTGTATGGGGTCATATGGGTGACGAGATCCTGAGGCCCATTGTTGTGCCATTCATCCACGACCATCACCTCATGTTGCAGCATGATAATGCACGGCCCCATGTTGCAAGGATCTGTACACAATTCCTGGAAGCTGTAAACATCCCAGTTCTTGCATGGCCAGCATACTCACCGGACACGTCACCCATTGAGCATGTTTGGGATGCTCTGGATCGGCGTATACGACAGCGTGTTCCAGGTCCTGCCAATGTAGGTTTCCACTGAATGAAGCCCTAGCTTGACACTTTGTCCACTCCCTTCGTCAGAATCCACATCAATAAATCCACAGAACCACTCGTGAAAAAACGTATCCGTTTACTCAGTTAGCATCAAAAACATTAGCACAGGAATATTACAGAAAATAAAAATGATTAATTAACGACAAAAAAGGGAAGAGAGAGAGGAAAAAAGGTTAAAAAAA
>NC_140216.1:42931030-42933530 GCF_951802725.1 Rutilus rutilus | reverse complement strand
AAATTATAATTAAAGAAAGAAATTGCAATGACCACATATATCCAATTGAGGGCCATAGAGACTCATTCATTTTCACTTCATTGTTCTTGATGCTTCAACTTCTCCTCACAACTTTATGATATATATTTTGTGAATATTTATTTAAACATTTTGAAATACATAAAAAATATGTAGTTTTGTCAGAGTTATAATTTGTTGTTGTTTTCTGATATATTTTGAATTATCTTGCTTTTGCAAATTATTATACATACATTTGCAGTAACATTACAAGTCACCACTATGACATGACTGTAACGTGTGTGTGTGTGTGTGTGTGGGTGTGTGTGTGGGTGGGGGGGGGGGGGGGGCAAGCTTGTTTCATGTTGCATATGTGACATTTTTCAGATTTATGCCAGTTTAGTTGATTTTATTTGCCAATTTCTATAAAAATGCTCTCTGTTGCAGTGACATACGTGTGTGTTTTTGTGTGTTTGTGTGTGTGTGTGTATGAGATAGAAAGTTCGTTCCACTTTGGGTTTATGCTCTAGGACCAGACCTTTATTTAAATGTAAAAATTTTTAGATTTATGCCAGTTTTGTTTATTTTATTTGCCAATTTCTGTAAAAATGCTCTCTGTTGCAGTCACATACATGTGTGTGTTTGTGTGTGTGTCTGTATGAGATAGAAAGTTCGTTCTACTTTTTATTTATGCTCTAGGACCAGACCTTGGTTTATTTGTAAAAATTTTCAGATTTATAATGGATTTACTTTTATTTTTTTGACAAACAAAATTTTAAAAAGTCATTTTTTTCATTTTCCCATTCATTTTCAATGTGGGGTCATTTTGACCCCAAACAGCTTAAATGGTACTTTTTTTTTTACACACCTTTAGAACAACCAAATCAAACCCAGTTTTTTTGTGCATGTTTAGATAGATTATTTAGGAAAAGTCACAGAGTTTCATGCCCCTGAGATGAAGGTAACACTTTTAAAAAATGAAGGAAAAGTCCATTGGGGTCATTTTGACCCCAAACAGCGATTAAGGGTTAAGCACCTGAGCCTGTTGAAGAGCCAGACCTCGGGCGTTCTGTCAGGATGAGCGACTGACTGCACGTATAGGAAGGGATGCAATTGTTGGACATTATTTTTGACAGGCTCATCTCTGATGATTGGTTCTTTGCAGTTAATATATGGTGATGAATGACGGAAAAATGGAACATATTATTTTTGTTTGTTATTGAAATCTGTTTGGGGGATTATTTCATGGGGACAAGATCATTTTTATTTTATTTTACTTTACTGAATAGCTTAACTGGTGGCCTATGTCTACTTTATCTACTTCATCACTGTTACAACGGTTGCACAAGTCAAGTGCAAAATAGAAATAAAAGTATACACACTAAATGATACAAATGTATTATTTGACCAATGTTAAAGTTTTACTACATTTTCTTCCTGGAATCCACCTTGAAATCCTATACTCCCTGTTGGGATCAGGATAATCCTGTTTTTTTGGATCAAAGTTATCCAAATCCTACCGACAAGTTTTGAACAACACAAACTGAATTTGATCCAGATTGATTGGATTCCGTGATCTGATCTGATTTCAGATTCCTTCTTTCCCTTTTGAACAACCCATTTTTAAGATTTGATCCAATCCCATCAGCTACCTTTGAACACCAGTGGCCCCAGAGAGGGTTAAACACAGAGAGGGTTAAACACAGAGAGGGTTAAACACCAGTGGCCCCAGAGAGGGTTGAACACAAGTGGCCCCAGAGAGGGTTAAACACCAGTGGCCCCAGAGAGGGTTGAACACCAGTGGCCCCAGAGAGGGTTTAACACAGAGCTGCCAACTTTACGCGTTCACCGTGAGACTCACGCATCGACACACACACTCTCACGCCACACATCGCGAAGCAAAGAGGACACAGAGACCGACAGACTAGACAGAGCAGTTACTTATGAGTTAAAAAAATCTCAGCTCTCAGATTCTGTCAATTTTATTACGAAATTCAAACAATAAATACCGTTTTGGCGCTTGTAAATGTGACGTGACAGATCCCTAGCGGCACGTGACCCGATCATCTCTACTAGCTAATAGTAAATAAACACGAACAATGTTGAAAGAAACAGTACAACTTACCGAAACGTATATTCCTCATACATGATATCGATCAATCAGTGTTTTCCATCCGCTGAAAGGGTCAATAAAACAGCTGGAGAACAACTGTCACATTTACCTCAGGAAAGCCATTTAATGACCATAAGGCTATAGCATGTTAGCTGGCTAGAAAAAATAGAGCTATAGAGAGCTAAATATGTGTACTATATTACATATGTATTATATTTTTACTTGACAGATTTTATTTTACTTTTACTAAATTTGTTATTATAATAAAAAAACGCATTATATTTAATTTGAGTTATTTTTTACCTTAAATAATACTACCAGCTGACAGGGCTCTCTGTATGTTTACAGCATTAGGTGAGATTTTATTTTTTTCTTGAGAAAAATTAACGC
>NC_140216.1:42921030-42926030 GCF_951802725.1 Rutilus rutilus | reverse complement strand
ATATTTTTCAGATGATAGTATGCTGATTTAGTTATTGCTTTGACATGACTACTGAAACTAAGCTCTGACTCTAGTGTCACACCAAGATTCCTGACTTGATTTTTGGTTGTTTGACCCCTAGAGTGAAGGTATGCGTTCACCTTGAGAACTTCATCTTTGTTTCCAAACGCAATGACTTCAGTTTTGTCTTTGTTTAACTGAAGAAAGTTTTGACACATCCAACTGTTGACTTCATCAATGCATTGGCACAGGGAGTCAATGGGGCTATAATCGTTGGGCGATAGGGCTAAGTAGAGCTGTGTGTCGTCTGCATAGCTGTGGTAAGCAATTTGGTTCTTTCTCATTATTTGGCTCATTGGGAGCATATACAGGTTGAACAGGAGTGGCGCAAGAATTGAGCCTTGAGGGACTCCGCATGTCATGGATGTCCACTCAGACTTATGGTCTCCTATACTCACATAATAACCTCTCCCATCTAAGTATGACCTGAACCATTTTAGGACTATCCCAGAAAGCCCCACCCAGTTTTCCAGCCTGTCCAGAAGTATGTTGTGATCGACAGTGTCAAATGCAGCACTGAGGTCGAGTAGTACCAGCACTGATAATTTGCCTGAGTCAGTATTTAAGCGAATATCGTTTATTATCTTTATGAGCGCTGTCTCTGTGCTGTGGTGCGGTCGGAAACCAGATTGAAAATTGTCAAAGGATCCATTCGAGCATAAGAATTTGTTCAGCTGATTGAAGACAACTTTTTCAATGATCTTGCCTATGAAAGGAAGATTTGAGATCGGCCTATAGTTGCTTAATATGGTCTTATCCAGATTGTTCTTTTTCAGGAGGGGCTTGACAACTGCAGTTTTCAGGGAGTTTGGAAAACTCCCAGAGAGAAGTGAAGCATTTACCACTTCTAGAAGATCTGCTTCTAAACTGTTTAACACACTTTTGAAAAAAGATGTGGGAAGTGTGTCAAGAGCGCAGGTTGATGTTTTAAGGTGCTGTACGGTTTCTTCCAAAATTTTGCCATCAATTTCTTTGAAATCAGACATAGTAACTACTTTCTCAGGTGGTTTGATCTGTCTGACCCCAGCGCAAGTCAAGGATGTGCTGATCACCTTTCTGATATTATTGATTTTCTCAGAGAAGAAAGAAGCAAACTCACGGCACTTGCTGTCTGAGAGCATTTCACTGGGAATCTGGCTTGGGGGGTTTGTCAGTCTCTCTACAGTAGCAAAAAGAGTGCGTGTGTTGTTTAAATTGCATCTCTTCTTGACAGACACAGATCTAGCTTCAGTGGCAGGAGAGATCAATATATCAAAGAAAATACAGAAATGATCAGACAGTGCTACATCCTTAATAACAATCGATGAAATGTTTAGACCCTTACTGATAAGTAAATCTAAAGTGTGTCCACGATTGTGTGTGGGTCCATGTACATGCTGAGTCAGATCAAAAGTTTTTAAAACAGTTTTGATTTCTTTTGCCATATTGTTTTCTGCATTATCTATATGGATGTTAAAATCTCCAGCAATGGCAAAACAGTCAAACTCTGAGGTAATTGTTGATAACAGTTCTGTAAAGTCCTCAGCAAAGGCTGGAGAGTATTTTGGAGGCCTGTAAATAATGAAAAGTAAAATGCGTGGAGCACCTTTTAACACAATACCCAGATATTCGAAAGACAAGTAATTCCCAAATGATATTTGCTTACATTGATAGATATCTTTAAAAAGAGCAGCTAGACCCCCACCTCTCTTAACAGCTCTGCAGACACTCATAAAAGTAAAGTTAGGAGGGGCTGCTTCATTGAGGATTGTTGCACTGAAGCTGTCTTCTAGCCAGGTTTCATTTAGAAGCATAAAATCCAGGTTGTTTGTGGTTATTAAGTCGTTGACTAGAAGTGATTTATTTTTAAGTGAGCGAATGTTTAAAAGAGCTAACTTAACAGACTTACTTTTCCCCACAGCAATATTAGTTTGACGTGTAATAGGCACCAGATTAGTTGGGTTTGCTGTACGGCTATTGAAGGCCTTAGACTTTCTATCTTGTAATAGAACAGCAATAGAGAAAGATACAGGCACACTGGGTTCCCGCTTGTTTTGTAAACATTTGAGAAAGTTACTGTTATCAAAACGGGGACCCGACACATATCACTGAGAGCTGGTATCAGTTGTTTTTGGTTCACCTCGAGCAGAAGGAGGAGGGTGTGGGCCCTGGCGTTGTGGCAGAGGCCGAAGAGCTCTCACAGGAGGAGGGGGAGGGCGAGCTGGGCCCGCAGGCTTTGGTGGTAGTGGTGCCTGTCTTTTTTTAGTTGGTATCTGGGGGCTTGCAGCAAAAGAGTGGGATAGTCTGGTTCCAGCATGCACCAGTTCTTCCATTTTCTGTGAGAAGCACAGTAGTGGCGTTGCAGGGGAGAGGGAGAAAGTGTCTGGTGAAAGGGGCTGTTGCTCTGGTGTTATAGGAGGCTGTAATATGCTGTCCTGGCTTCCCTGGCTGTTTTCCAGGAAGTCGTCCTTGGGTGCTGAATCTTCAAGCAGTTCTGATATGGCTGTCTGTGGTGAGCTCTGTGTGCAGGGCTCAGCTGAGATTGTGTCTGTGAGCAGAGGTTGTTGTGGCGGAGTGGTGTTATCATGTCCATTTTGCTGCTGAAGTGAAGTCCCGTGGTCATTCATACTGTGTCCAGGTGTGTGTGTGCCGTTCAGATTGAGTGGATTGGCACAAACCGCAGAAGGATGATTTAGGGAGAAGTAGATATTGTCCTTTAACACTCTTGAACCAAGTTTGTTTGGGTGATGGCCATCCCGATGAAACAGTTGTCGTTGACTCCAGAAAAGATTGAAATTGTCAATGAAGTTCACTGCTTTTATATTGCAGGTTTTTTGCAGCCATGTATTAAGCCCAAGCAACCGTGAAAACCTGTTTGTTCCTCTTGCTGGTAGTGGTCCACTGATGAATGTTTGAACTTTCAGTCTTTTAAGTGTTTCAAAAAGTTTATTGAAATCCTTCTTAAGGAGTTCTGACTGCTCTTTATGAATATCATTCTTCCCCACATGTATGATGAGTCGATTAGCAGTCTTATGTTTCATCAGAATGTTCTGAAGTTCCCTGTTTATATCAGAAGTTGTTGCTTGTGGAAGGCAGCACGTAGTTGTATCCCTGTTGCTAATGTTTCTGATTATGGAGTCCCCCACTATCAGAGTCCTGGGCCCGGCTGCGCTCTGAGCTGAGTGCCGCTGTCTGCTCGACCTTGAGCGCCAGTTAGCATCAGTGTTAGCTACTGGCCTATTCAGTCTGTGTTCGATGACATTCATCACATTTGTGGATTCCTCATTTACATTCATTAGTACTTCAAATCTGTTCTCAAGATGTATAGGCAGTGGTAGCAGACCAGTGTTTGCAATCCTTGTCAGAGCTGTATCTGGGGTAGAGGATGCTACTGCGGTAATATGTGATGCTCGTGACAATCTGATGTCTCGAGTGCCTTTGGGTTTAGCTCCCTGTTTGTGCCATCGATTAGTAAGTCGATCGGCTTGTTTCTCTACCTGTCGAGGAGTACTAGTTTCATGGGACTCACCGGTATGCTGAGGGTGTCCATGACGAAGCTCTGTTGTGTGCTCCGTCTGGTTTGGTGGTCCCGTAAGTAACTTTGTTTCTAGAACTGCAATCCTTTGTAAAAGTCTGTGGCAGTTGGTGCAGCAAGTAGATTCCAGAAGAGGCATTTTCTCTTATCCTTGTAGGCAGTTGTGTTTTCCTTTCCCGGTATGTAAGCTGGTCGGGTAAAAGAATTCTCAGTTTTTGTAGTAATCCAAACTTTGTCGTATGAGCACTGTGCTGATTTGCTGAAGTTAAAATTAGGTGATAAAAGGAAATAAAATAAAGGAAATAAAATATAGAAAAAATAGGAGATAAAATGTAAAAGCGATAGAGCAAAACGCGGAGCAGTAAGCAAGAGCGTCCGAACAGTAGCTGAGCCTACAAACACTACAAACTACAAACACTACAAACATGTAGTGTGTGTCGTGTCTAGTAGTACATGCATGTAGTACATGCACACTATACAGTGAGGAAACATGTAGTGTGTGTCGTGTCTAGTGCACACTATACAGTGAGGAAACATGTAGTGTGTGTCGTGTCTAGTGCACACTATACAGTGAGGAATCATGTAGTGTGTGTGTCGTGTCTAGTGCACACTATACAGTGAGGAAACATGTAGTGTGTGTCGTGTCTAGTGCACACTATACAGTGAGGAATCATGTAGTGTGTGTCGTGTGTAGTGCACACTATACAGTGAGGAAACATGTAGTGTGTGTCGTGTCTAGTGCACACTATACAGTTTGGAATCGTGTGTGTGTGTCGTGTCTAGTGCACACTATACAGTGAGGAAACATGTAGCGTGTGTGTCGTGTCTAGTGCACACTATACAGTGAGGAAACATGTAGTGTGTGTCGTGTCTAGTGCACACTATACAGTGAGGAATCATGTGTGTGTGTTTCGTGTCTAGTGCACACTATACAGTGAGGAAACATGTAGCGTGTGTGTCGTGTGTCGTGTCTAGTGCACACTATACAGTGAGGAATCATGTGTGTGTGTGTGTCGTGTCTAGTGCACACTATACAGTGAGGAAACATGTAGTGTGTGTCGTGTCTAGTGCACACTATACAGTGAGGAAACATGTAGTGTGTGTCGTGTCTAGTGCACACTATACAGTGAGGAATCATGTAGTGTGTGTGTCGTGTCTAGTGCACACTATACAGTGAGGAATCATGTAGTGTGTGTGTCGTGTCTAGTTCACACTATACAGTGAGGAATCATGTGTGTGTGTGTCGTGTGTAGTGCACACTATACAGTGAGGAATCATGTAGTGTGTGTGTCGTGTCTAGTGCACACTATACAGTGAGGAATCATGTAGTGTGTGTGTCGTGTCTAGTGCACACTATACAGTGAGGAAACATGTAGTGTGTGTCGTGTCTAGTGCACACTATACAGTGAGGAAACATGTAGTGTGT
>NC_140216.1:42903530-42911030 GCF_951802725.1 Rutilus rutilus | reverse complement strand
TGTCGATACTCAGTGACGGGGAGAGCTGTGTGTGATGCTGTGGTGATGTGTGTGTGTTGTGATGTGTGTACAGGAGGGTGTGTGTCGATACTCAGTGACGGGGAGAGCTGTGTGTGATGCTGTGGTGATGTGTGTGTGTTGTGGTGTGTGTACAGGAGGGTGTGTGTCGATACTCAGTGACGGGGAGAGCTGGATACTGCTCTAGTTTCCGGGTTCTTCCGCGTCACAACGAGGCAGCGCTTCAATACGCCATCGCTAACATCGGCCCGGTGTCCGTCGGCGTGAACGCCAAACCTGCTTCATTCCACAGATACAGAGGAGGTGAGACACACACACACACACACACACACACACACACACACACACGCACTCACTCTCTCACACACACACACGTATGTTGATTATCTGTGTGTGTGTGTGTTCAGGAATCTACAGCGACCCGCACTGCCGCTCTGGGCTGGTCAATCATGCGGTTCTGGTGGTCGGGTACGGGTCGGAGAACGGGCTCGATTACTGGCTGATCAAGAACAGGTTCTTCACGTCATACTCAAACACCATCACAGTTATCACATCAAAACACAGATTTTCTTTATTAATATAATATTGTTGGTATTTTGTTTATTAATATTATATTATAATATATTTGTATTTATTTATAATATTATTAATAATTATTGTAAAGACAATATTCATATTTTTTATAAATACAATATATTTATTATATTTGTTTATATAATAATGTTGGACTTCAGAAACTTCAAGCCCCAGTATTTCAGTTTGAGCTCTGATGACCTCTAGTGGTGTAAATGTGGAATCATTATTGATTGTTTGAGGGCAATAATTGTTGTTTTCTCTATCTCTGTGTGTGTGTGTGTGTGTGTGTCAGCTGGGGGACGGCGTGGGGTGAGAAGGGTTTCATACGCATGGAACGAAATAAAAACATGTGTGGAATATCCAGCTTTGCCATTTACCCCACCGTCTCCTCTGATCCCACCGGATCTGATCCCTGAACTCCGGAGCGGGAAACTTTCCCTGTAAAACAAAGCCACCTCACACTCTTGGTCAGACAGAGGCCTTTGATTTTCTAGATTATTTAGTAAAGTATATATTTTGTGTAAGGGCTTTACAGTAAACTTAAACTTTTACCACTTTTTTACACTTTCATCTTTAGAAGTGCTTCTGCAATATTAATCAGCTGAGCGTCTGTTTTAGTCAAAGCAGGCGGAGTTTATCATAAGGGGGAGGAGCTTCTGATTCTAGAGAGCATCTGATTGGACGAAAACATCACCGATGTCATTCACAGCAGAGTCTTTAATGGGGGGGGGGGGGGGGGATACCATGAGAAAGTTATACCATGAGAAAGTTGATTTATTTAGTCTGATTGTGTGTGTATGTGTGTGTATGTTGACTGTTGTGAAAATAAATAAAGCTCAAAGTTTGATTGAAATGATTAAAATAAGCAGCATGGCTTTTATTGATTGTGTTTTACATTTCTACAAGACAAATGTAAAGCGTAGTGTGCGTTTAACAGCGTTACAGTCCTGAGTCAGAAATTACACACATTCTGTGACATGAAAACACAGTGATCATCAGAATTAATTTTTGTTCCTCATAAAGAGTGTGAGAGGCCGTCTCCTTAGAGCCAGTAGTGTGTGTGTGTGTGTGTGTGTGTGTGTGTGTGTGTGTTGGTCGGTCACATGTGCTCCGGGTGATTCTGAAGACAGCTGATGAACTCCTTCACCTGACGACCCTCGAAACAGATCTGATACACGGACACGAACAGGGGAAACCTGCACACACACACACACACACACACACACAGATGATGTCAGACACACACAGCTGATGATGATGTGATGATGATGTCACTGGGACTCACTTGTCGATCATGTTCCTCTTCTGAAGGATCTTGTAAACTTCTGCAGACGTCTGAGGACCCTGGAGCTTCTGGCCGTTCAGCATCTCAGCTTCCAGCTCCACTATGGACTGATCAAACACACACATCACACACACATCACACACACATCACACACTGAGCTTTCAACCCGATGCTGTAACTGCTTCTGCATGCGCTCAAAACACATTTGTAGTTAAATTAAAGATGAAAGTGCTTTTATATTTGAATTATTGAGTAATATTAAGCAACTACATGTAGAATTAGGGTTTGGTTTATGCATAATCTACTCTTATTACTATGGTAAGTACATGTAACATAAAGTTTTACCAAAAATGAATTAATATAATGTTTATTTTTTATTAGAATTAAATTATATAAGATTTCATAGCAAAAAGTAGCATCTTCAGGCAAACGGATGTTAGATGAAGGATTATAACTGATCATGACAAACACAACATTATAACTGTACAGATGTGTTTCTCCATCTCACATCAAACACAGGATTTCTATGGAAGATTTTTACCGCCACAAAATAAAATAGATAATTGTGACTTTTTTCTTCTTCTTGCAATTCAAAAACTTTACATCTCAGAATTGGGACTTTTTTTCCAAAACGAAAACAAAAAACAAAAAAGGTAAGTGCTATTTTTGTAGGGATGCACGATATATCGGACGCCATGTCGGGATCGGTCGATCTATATGATCATTTAGAATGTTATCGTGATTGGCCAAATAAGAAAATTAGGCTGATATATTACAGCTGATAAATAATGGATTATTTCCTTCAGCTGAGCCACTTGGTCCCCATCTGCACATCATCACACACACCTGCACCTCATCTCCAGTCACACACACCTGCACCTCATCTCCAGTCACACACACCTGCACCTCATCTCCAGTCACACACACCTGCACCTCATCTCCAGTCACACACACCTGCACCTCATCCCCAATCACACACACCTGCACCTCGTCCCCAATCACACACACCTGCACGTCATCACACACACCTGCACCTCGTCCCCAATCACACACACCTGCACCTCATCTCCAGTCACACACACCTGCACCTCGTCCCCAATCACACACACCTGCACCCTCATCCCCAATCACACACACCTGCACCTCGTCCCCAATCACACACACCTGCACCCTCATCCCCAATCACACACACCAGCACCTCGTCCCCAATCACACACACCTGCACCCTCATCCCCAATCACACACACCAGCACCTCGTCCCCAATCACACACACCTGCACCTCGTCCCCAATCACACACACCTGCACCTCGTCCCCAATCACACACACCAGCACCTCGTCCCCAATCACACACACCAGCACCTCATCCCCAATCACACACACCTGCACCCTCATCCCCAATCACACACACCAGCACCTCGTCCCCAATCACACACACCAGCACCTCGTCCCCAATCACACACACCTGCACCTCGTCCCCAGTCACACACACCAGCACCTCGTCTCCAGTCACACACACCTGCACCTCGTCCCCAATCACACACACCTGCACCTCGTCCCCAATCACACACACCTGCACCCTCATCCCCAATCACACACACCTGCACCTCATCCCCAATCACACACACCTGCACCTCATCTCCAATCACACACACCTGCACCTCATCCCCAATCACACACACCTGCACCTCATCCCCAATCACACACACCTGCACCTCATCTCCAGTCACACACACCTGCACCTCATCCCCAATCACACACACCTGCACCTCATCTCCAGTCACACACACCTGCACCTCATCCCCAATCACACACACCTGCACCTCATCCCCAATCACACACACCTGCACCTCATCTCCAGTCACACACACCTGCACCTCATCCCCAATCACACACACCTGCACCTCATCTCCAGTCACACACACCTGCACCTCATCTCCAATCACACACACCAGCACCTCGTCCCCAATCACACACACCAGCACCTCGTCCCCAATCACACACACCTGCACCTCGTCCCCAGTCACACACACCAGCACCTCGTCTCCAGTCACACACACCTGCACCTCGTCCCCAATCACACACACCTGCACCTCGTCCCCAATCACACACACCTGCACCCTCATCCCCAATCACACACACCTGCACCTCATCCCCAATCACACACACCTGCACCTCATCTCCAATCACACACACCTGCACCTCATCCCCAATCACACACACCTGCACCTCATCCCCAATCACACACACCTGCACCTCATCTCCAGTCACACACACCTGCACCTCATCCCCAATCACACACACCTGCACCTCATCCCCAATCACACACACCTGCACCTCATCTCCAGTCACACACACCTGCACCTCATCCCCAATCACACACACCTGCACCTCATCTCCAGTCACACACCATCACAGCTAGATCTCCCCCGTCTCCAGCGTCTTCCATTCCTCTGACTCCCTCATGATCTCTCACTTACTCTGCTCACCTCACCTCACCTGCACCTCACCTGCACCTCACCTCACCTGCACCTCACCTGCACCTCACCTGCACCTCACCTCACCTCACCTCACCTGCACCTCACCTGCACCTCACCTCACCTGCACCTCACCTGCACCTCACCTGCACCTCACCTCACCTGCACCTCACCTGCACCTCACCTGCACCTCACCTCACCTGCACCTCACCTCACCTCACCTGCACCTCACCTGCACCTCACCTGCACCTGCACCTCACCTGCACCTCACCTCACCTCACCTCACCTGCACCTCACCTCACCTCACCTGCACCTCACCTCACCTCACCTCACCTGCACCTCACCGCACCTCACCTCACCTCACCTGCACCTCACCTCACCTCACCTGCACCTCACCTCACCTGCACCTCACCTGCACCTCACCTCACCTCACCTCACCTCACCTGCACCTCACCTCACCTGCACCTCACCTCACCTGCACCTCACCTCACCTCACCTCACCTCACCTCACCTGCACCTCACCTGCACCTCACCTCACCTGCACCTCACCTGCACCTCACCTCACCTCACCTGCACCTCACCTCACCTCACCTCACCTCACCTCACCTCACCTCACCTCACCTGCACCTCACCTCACCTCACCTCACCTCACCTCACCTCACCTGCACCTCACCTCACCTCACCTCACCTCACCTGCACCTCACCTCACCTCACCTCACCTCACCTGCACCTCACCTGCACCTCACCTCACCTGCACCTCACCTGCACCTCACCTCACCTCACCTGCACCTCACCTCACCTCACCTCACCTCACCTGCACCTCACCTCACCTCACCTCACCTCACCTCACCTGCACCTCACCTCACCTCACCTCACCTCACCTCACCTGCACCTCACCTCACCTCACCTCACCTCACCTCACCTCACCTCACCTCACCTGCACCTCACCTGACCTCACCTGCACCTCACCTCACCTCACCTGCACCTCACCTGCACCTCACCTCACCTCACCTGCACCTCACCTGCACCTCACCTCACCTCACCTCACCTCACCTGCACCTCACCTCACCTCACCTCTGCCCCTTTATTGTTCAATAAACTCACTGTTCTCCTGCCATCTTCCTCTCAGTGTCTGCTTATGTAACAGGTGCATCCCTCATTTCTTTTAATCTAGCAATTATGACTGTTATCTCGCAATTTTGTGAATTTTCTCAGAATAGCAAGAGTCTTGCGTCTCCCTTCTTTACCCTGTGTTTGCGTGGCTGTGATCATGTGAGAGTCAGTGTCTGACCTTCTGTGAGCGAGCGAAGGCCTCGGCCACGCGCCGGTTGCGTCCCCCGTAGCAGGTGGTGATCAGGTCAGCGACTCCACAGCTCTCCAGGAACACGGCGGAGGAGACGGAGCTCTTGCAGAAGAGTTTAGAGAACGCCACCATCTCCATCAGGCCCAGTCTGATCACTGCAGCTTTAGTGTTATCCCCGAAGCCCAGGCCGTCACAGAACCCAGCGCCCACCGCCACGATGTTCTGCACACACACACACTCAGAAACTTACATGTGCAATCTGCAAAACGCTGATTTTAAATGAACCATTTTAATTGAATCAGATGTTCATTTGTTGAATTAAAAAAAAGAGAGGGATTAAAATTCCATGTTTTTGTATTATTTAGAACGGACACTTTTAAACAAACAGTGTAAATTGTAGTGTGTGTGTGTGTGTGTGTGTGTGTGTTCAGGCACCTTCAGCGCGCCGCACAGCTCCACCGTGTCGCTCTCCTTCACCACAGTGATGCGGAAGTTCGGCGTCTGCAGAAGCTCTTTGAAGATCTTGCCGTTGGACTCATTAGTGGCTCCTGAAACACACACACACACACACACACACAGAATCAGAAACACACACACACACACACACACAGAATCAGAAAAACTCTGCAGGTTCCTCACACACCGATGGTCGTCTCGCAGAACTTCTCCTCGGCCACTTCGCTGGCGATGTTTGCGCCCATCAACACACTGACCTCGATCTCCAGCTTCGACCTGATGATGTCAGAGATCAGGGTCAGACCGTCCGGACCCTCGTCGATACCCTACACACACACACACACAGAGACACACACACACACACACAGAGACACACACACACACACACACACACACACATACACACACACACACAGATGAGATGAGTCTGGAACGGACTAGTGCACTACATACTGTTTTTTCTTAAAGATACTTTGTGAAACTGTATATACTGTGCAAACAATAAATGTTTTAATGTTGCATGTTTGTTTAACCCCCAAAAAAATGAGACCAAAAATGAATGAGAAATATGAAAAATATTCATACAGAGCCATTTTCTGAGGTACGATCTACAAATCAGCCCGATGAAGTCGCCTTTAATATGGATTATAAATGCAAAACCTAATAAAAGTAATTATGTCTGAAAATACTTAACTGATAATACATAATATACAAACACTGTAATAGTACAGTAATAACCCTGAGATGAGACTGAGAGTACTTTAATGAGGGAGATCCCGAGGGCTCCGGGTTTGACGTGAGGTTTCATCTGGTCACAGATTTTCACGATGAACTGATGAGGAATGACGAAGATCAGGAAGTCGGCTCCTCTCGCGGCCTCAGTGACGTCAGGAACAGCAACCTGTGAAACACACACACACACACACATCGTCAGGAACAGCAACCTGTGAAACACACACACACACACACACACACACTCGTCAGGAACAGCAACCTGTGAAACACACACACACACACACACACTCGTCAGGAACAGCAACCTGTGAAACACACACACACACACACACTGGTCTGAGATCAGCGCTTCACAACACACACTGGTCTGAGATCAGTGCTTCACAACACACACTGGTCTGAGATCAGTGCTTCACGACACACACTGGTCTGAGATCAGTGCTTCACGACACACACTGGTCTGAGATCAGTGATTCACGACACACACTGGTCTGAGATCAGTGCTTCTTAAAGGGACACGACACACACTGGTCTGAGATCAGTGCTTCACGACACACACTGGTCTGAGATCAGTGCTTCACGACACACACTGGTCTGAGATCAGCGCTTCACGACACACACTGGTCTGAGATCAGTGCTTCACGACACACA
>NC_140216.1:42891030-42898530 GCF_951802725.1 Rutilus rutilus | reverse complement strand
CATGTTGTTTTATTTATTTTTCAATGGCATGAAAGTCATTGTAGTCATTTTGAATGTACACAAGTAAAAACGTACATTTTACTGTTTCGAATGATGTCATATTATCTGTATGACTATAAATAACAGAGTATTAAGTTATTTCCCAGCAGTGGAACAAACCCAAGTGATGGCGCTGGCGCAGGCGCGCTCTCACACAACATAGGCTATCAGTTCTGGTGTTGCTTCATATCGCAGACTGCTCATTATCAAAATAAAACACAGGCAACCAAACATATAAAAAGTTATTCTGACTAATTTAATTGGTCTGTTGTACAATATAAAGGGCAAGCTGTGCCGCACACAGTCCTACTTGTTATTCCAAACATTTCCCTTGCTGTGAAGACGCTGATTTAGCCTATACGTGTATTTTGGGACTCGGCTGAAGTATCAGTTGAACAAATAAGTTGAATTTGTTGGCAGGCCTTATTAAAAGTCGACACGGGTATTTGACTTGTAATTGACACATGTGGTCTAGTTGTTTGATGAGAAAATTAAATGTAGTCTATAGTTGCAATACACGCGTTAAGTTTTGTAAGCTCCGTGCAACTGCTGCAGCAGAGGACTATTACTACTAGAATATTAGAAATCTAATCCTCAAGCTGTTTTCTCATTTTTCTACTCTTAATATTAAATTAAAAAACGACTGAACGAAAGATACACGGATTCTCTTGAACCATCACTGCGTTTGCGGCAGAAAACTACTGCACTGCAGCCAGAATGCTCTGTTCGACTTATCTGAGATCCTTTACTCTTCCCTGTGGATGACCTGTGACCTACAGTATTACTCTTCCCTGTGGATGACCTGTGACCTACTTTCTGTAAGATCGGAATTTTTGAGTTTGAATTTTAGAAAACTGAATTTGAAGTTCAGAATTTCTTCATCTTGAATCTGTATTTTTTTAAACTGAATATTTGCAGTATAAGAATTCAGAACAAAAAAAACTATCTGTTTGAAAATACATGTCTATAAAATTCAGCCATAAAAACATTTCAATTTGTTAAATTTCAAATGTTCAATATTCGTTTAAAAAAAAATCAAATTCAGAACTATTTAAACTACCACCTAAAATTCAATTTTGTAAGATTTCACTTGTAAATAATTCAAATTTACACAATTCAAATTCAAATCATTTTGTCATATTATAAGCTCCATACAGAAAGGGCACGAGAAATATGAGTATAACTCACATGAGTGTCCATCATGTGATCATGTGGTTCTGCTGTTCTTGTGGGATTTCTATAAAGTAGAGCCTGAGCAATGAATGCTTTCGTTTCTGCATGAACAGCTTCACACCAGGACTAAACAATGCTCTGCATATACTTCATATATTTACAGTTTATCGAGCATTTCTGTTAAAAGTTCAGAGATCAAAGGGATAATAAGCACATTTTATAACATATGACCTTTGACCCCAGAGATGATCCCGCAGGAACTGTCAGCGGAATGAGGAAAGTGAGCAAAACAACATAATATAGAATAATATAATATAATATATAAAACAATACAATGCAAAACAACATAATATAGAATATTATAATATATAACAACATAATATAGAGTAAAAAAAACATAATATATATTTATAATATATAATATAATAAAAATAAAAAAATGCATGGAAAAAATATAAACATTTTATTCAATTCAACAATCAGTGGACTGACAGAGAAACAGCCATAATTTATTATTATATATGAATATTACGCATACACACATGCTGATTAAAGAGAAACACATTCTATGCTTATTAAACATTAAACTATTGAACATAAAGTCCTTCATAACTCACAATAATCAATTTCCCCACAGCTTCTTCCCTTCGTTATTCATAATGACTGACAGCATTCACACTCATAACTGAATCATAACTGAATATGAATGATGAAAGTATGAGCCGTCACCGTCGTCTCGTGTAAAATTACGCTAAATTAACATCGAATGTCTGTAAAATAATCCATCCCAGAAATATCGAAAATCATTCATATTATAAATATCCAAAATAATACAAATAAAATAACAGCAATAATTGTATTGATCATATTCAATTCTACGCACTAACAATTCTAATGTATTAACACATTTATTTACATATATTTATTTGCCTTTTCCCGCATTTGTCCCGATTTTCACCAGATGACAAGAAATAATAATTCATAAAACAGCAACAAGATATTCCTGAGAGACAGGAAGTGACATCACTGGACCAGAACATGTTTCTGTGGGAAGATTCCTGACATCCTATCTACAGTACATCGACACACACACACACACACACCTGTCGGGTTCACAGACTGCAAAGAAAAACTACTAAATAAAGACATTAAAAAAATAAAAGTCCAGATGATCGACATGAAACTTAAAATTGTGACGGTCATGATTATATTTAAAAAGTTGAAATTGACTCATAATTTTGACTCATAACTTCGATTTTCTATCTCAAAATTTCAACTTTTTAAATATAATCATGACCGTCAAAAAGTTTCTGTCATAATTGCGAATTTTTTATCTCATAATTATGAGTCTTTAATGACAATTTGGATGATAATCTCATAATCATGACTCATAATTTAATCTTTTTCATCTCATAACTGGCTCTTACACAATTCAGATTTTCTATCTCAAAGTTACAAAAGTCAATTTCAACTTTTTAAATATAATCATGACTTTGTCATAATTGAGACTTTTTAATCTCATAATTATGACTCTTATGATAATGACATCATGGCGGATGTAGTTTCCATCATCAAGATCACACTCACACACACACACTCAAAATAAGTATCGACAGAGTGTGTGATTTAGGACGTAGCCATTGACACACACTGAGAGGAAGAGAGTCACATGCAGCAACACATGATGAGGAAGTGATGTCACATGATGAGGAAGTGATGTCACAGATTGTTACACATATTGCAACATGAAACACACTCACCCTAGACAGGGTTCAGGCTTAAAGGGCACCTATTATGCAAAATTCACTTTTACATGGTGTTTGAACATAAATGTGTGTTGGCAGTGTGTGTTCACAACCACCCTATAATGATGAAAATCCACCAAGTGCTTTTTTTAAAATCTCCATAAATCATAAACACCGTCTCAGAACGAGCCGTTCTCAGATTCGGGGCAATGTGATGTCACTTTGCACAGGCCCCTCCCACGACTGTTGATTGACACTGCAGTTTGAGCCTAGACCCGCCCTGAGTGAGCTGGACACAGGCCCCTCCCACGACTGTTGATTGACACTGCAGTTTGAGCCTAGACCCGCCCTGAGTGAGCTGGACACAGGCCCCTCCCACGACGGTTGATTGACACTGCAGTTTGAGCCTAGACCCGCCCTGCTGGACACAGAGTCCGCCATTGTTTCGACGCTTGAGCAGCTGTAGACAAGAATGTCTCCTAAGCGATTGAGGTGTGCTGTTGTTGGATGTAAGAATGAACATAGCAGTCTTCATTTACTCCCGTTGTTACTCGAGGAATGATCTGTACTGTTTGTGATCCAGCTTACAGTCTCCAGAGCGACAGGACTAACGTGACTGATCACGGCAGAGATGAAAGTGAGAGCGAGCTAACCACTACTGAGAGTTTCTGTTCTGATGTCATCAGATGAGATTGTCCTGGCTCTGAGCGCGAGCTCGTGAGGCTCCGCCCCCTGTGCCGGCAGCAGCAGCTCATTTGCATTTAAAGGGATACACACTAAAACGGCACATTTTTCTGAGCCCCAAAAAATGACAATTTAAACATGCTGTAAAAAACGATCTGTTGGGTATTTTGAGCTAAAACTCCACACACACACTCTGGGGACATCAGAGACTTATTTTACATCTTGTGAAAAGGGGCATAATAGGTGCCCTTTAAGCTCATTCTGTTCACAGTGTATGAACTAATATTTACACACTTCTGATATTAAACATGTATTCGTACATCATGAGATTGACAATCACAAGTATTGATCATTATTAGTTAAATTAGTTAAATTAAATTACGAAAATAAATAAAACCTCATTGTAAAGTGTCACCAGTGTCGTTAACATACCATTATATTTTTATTAATTTTATATCAAAAGCTTTAGTACTATCAGTTTTATTTATTTTAGCACTTCAAGTTAAACTAAACACAAATGAGAAATGTTGGCAGCTATCTGAAATAAAATAAGTTTGTTTTTATTAGTGCTGGGCAACGATTAATCACATCAAAAATAAAAGTGTGTGTTTCCATAATATATGTGTGTTTACTGTGTATAATCATATATATATAATAAAATAAAATAAATACATATGCATATGTATACACTTAAGAAAAATGTGTTATATATAAAATATTTATATATAATATAAATTTATATATACAAAATTATTATACACAGTACACACACACATATTATGGAAACACAAACTTTTATTTTGCGATTAAACGAGATTAATTATTGCCCAGCACCAGTTATGTTAATGTTAAGCAGCGGCAATCCACCTGTCACTCAAGTGGCCACGCCCTTAATTATGCTTAATTAATTATAACTTTAAGGCTTAATATAATTTAAACGGATGAGTTTAAGAAAAATTCACCCCCTCACAGTCGTCATGAAGGGCTAAATCAGCGATATAGACCAAAACCACTTCTTGCACCAGACTGTAAACATGTGTTTCTGCTGTAGAGTTGGGTATATTAACATGCGGGTCTATGGGACTGAGTCTCTTCTGCAGCCGGCCTCTAGTGGCCAGTGGATGAACTGCAGTTTAAAGGTCATTGCTCACTGAGTCCGAAATTCTCGAAAACTGCGGACTCAGTGTGTAATGACCGTAACTCACTTCAGTGTTGGGTTCACGAGAGAGACTGAAGGTTGTGGCGCTTCAGTTCTCAGGACTTGTTGAACGCGGCCAGAATGGCCCAGATCATCTCCTCGGCCGGGGTCGTGACCCTAGCGCTCACCGTCTCCGGCTCGGCCTCGATCAGGCTCCGCGAGCGCGTGCACGCTAGCTCGTAGCGCTCGTCGGGCAGCGAGGACAGGGCGTTCTCCAGCACGTCGGACACGTGCGCTAGCAGAACCAGCGCTAGCGCTCGCCGGCTCATGCGCAGCGGGTCGTTGGTCCAGCGCTCCAGAAGCGTGTCCTGCAGGCGCTGAACGAGCCGCTGCTTCTGCGCGCTGTCGGTGAGCGGGTGTGTGGTCATGTCGAACACCAGGAAGTTCTGCTTCTCCGTCGTCAGCACGCCCTTCTCCACCAGACTCTTCGCCAGACGCTCGCGCACGTTACGCATCTGATAGTGCAGCTTCATCGGGTTCCAGGTCTCACCTGAACACACACACACACACACACACACACGATTACTTCGCTATCTACATGGGCACATTCCATAGATGTAATGATTTTTATACTGTACAAACTGTATTTAAGCTTGTTTCCTCAATTTAGGTCCACAGTGCCACGAGTCCCCATGAGTGTGTGTGCATTCAGTATTAAGATCCCACCGGGATAGAAAAACATGTACAATCAGACACACACACACACACACACACACTCGCTAACACAGATGAAGATGCTTGTACTGGAAAACAAGATATAAAATAAACAAAAAATGTCTTCCTTGTCTAAAGACGACTTTAAGGTTCTGTTCTAACCCTAGTGACCTCAGGCATCACAGGGGCGACATTAGTGTGGTGTGTGTGTGTGTGTGTGTGTGTGTCTCACCTGTGAGCAGCTCGATCCAGCTGGCCACGTCCTCTGGTGGTTCTGTGTTCTTGATGTGTTTCAGCGCTTCATCCAGCAGAACATCACCGGTGGGAGCCGCCGACTTGAACAACACCTGCGCAACACACCACACACACCAAACATCAAAACATGCAGTTAATAACAATGTGCTCGTGTCTGTAAAACTCATGTAACTTCAGTAAACGTTCAATAAAGCATTTGCAATGTGTTTATAAAAGATGTTTTTCTGCATGTTTGGCTTGTGTTCTTGTTGCAGTTGCAGTTACAGTTACTCTGCTCTGTCCAGCAGGGGTCGCCAGCGAGAGGAGTCTCAAACGCTTCGAACACACACACACACACACACACACACACACACACACACACACACACACACACACACAGCTGGCAGCAATCAGATCTCTGCTCTGTCCAGCAGGGGTCACCAGCGAGTGGAGTTGCAAACGCCTCCAATTAGTGAAAAGCAAATCAAATAGTTCAATTGATTTGAAGATTTGAAAAGCTTAATTTCTCCCATAACTGAGGTAAACAGGGTCAGGAGGAGCAGTTGTGACACACACACACAGACACACACACACTCCGCTGGCAGTGATCAGGGATGATGAGTCTGGACAGTGCATTCTGGGAAATGTAGTCCATGTTGATGTGGCTATGGAGGACTGCCCTCTGGTGGAGATCAAAGGCACTACGGCTGGGGAATTTACTTATTTAATATTTATTATTGAACACCATATCCACAACAAAAGCTATTTTCATGTCTCATTACAATAAATAACAATAATAAAATGTTAATAAATAAATTAAAGGATGTAGAGTTACTTGGATGTAAATATTACTTTAGAATTTTGCCATTTTTAAAAATGGCCACGACTGAAATTTTCCGTGTTAAACTGTATTCTCACATCATCTAAATCAGGATATTTCAATAACAATTATTACCACATACTGGCAGTTCTTCATCTTTTAATAAATAAATAAATAAATACACACGGGTGATTCCTGAGTGACCGGTTCAGTCATTACAAGTATTTTGACCAAAAAAAATCCGATTTAATTTCATGGCAGGTTTTCAGAAGATTAAATAAGGAAATGTTAAAGTGTCTGAAATGTAATTTCCAAGTAATACTGTAGTCTCATATAATCTAAAGTAAATAAGGAAACGTGTCAGTGTTTTAATCATCGGACGAGAGATCTCTTCAGGCTTTATGGGTGTGAATGAGCCGGACGAGCAGGTTCAGATCATCACTCATTATATGAGGAATCCTCACACACACCCGTTTGCATTCAGAGATAAGGTGTGTTCACACGTGTGTTCAAGCACAGAACATTTGCATCCGTGTTTCTGCTGAACACTGAACATTCAGGGGCCAATAAATGTGGTTCTTTTGAACTTTCGATTCATCAATGAATCCTGTTTTCAACATAGTAACAGTGAATAGCTACATGCTAATATCAATTAGCTTAGGGCTAAAACAAGTCAGAATGAGCTAGCATCATGCTAGCAACATTGTAACCGTGTTAGCATCATGCTAACAAGGTGCTTATTTTGTTATCTTGCAAACAACATGCAAATCGTGCTATCTTGCTAAAAACATGCTCACAAAATGCTAATTGTGTTAGCATCATGCTAGGAACACGTTAATTATGTTACCATCATGCTAACAAAATGTTAATCGTGTTAGTATCATGCTAGTAATATGCTAATCGTGTTAGCGTCATGTTAACAACATGCTTATTTTGTTATCTTGCAAACAACA
>NC_140216.1:42881030-42886030 GCF_951802725.1 Rutilus rutilus | reverse complement strand
CACACTGAGACGAGTCATAGCATTTATTCTCAGGGGTAGTCGAGAGGGATCTGAACCTCTAGAGAAGATCCAGACACTGAAGATGCAGATCAAATCTAATGGGAGATTCACTAGGGTTGGGCTGAGAGAGAGAGAGAGAGAGAGAGAGAGAGAGAGAGATGACGAAACCAGCAGGGCGCGTCCCAAACCAGTCCAGTCGAGGAATAACGTGTGTTTTATAGGCCTGACACGAGGTATTGTCTGCGGTCAGTAAGATTTAAAACCGACGCATTAAATTGATCAAAAGTGACAGTAAAGACATTTATAATGTTACAGAAGATTATATTTCAGATAAACGCTGTTCTTTTGAACTGTCTATTCATCAAAGAATCCTGTATAAATATAATAAAACTGTGTCTGTTCTGTTTTCTGAAGTAGTTTGACTGTTTTTACCTCAGACTGAACTAATAAACCCCAGATTTCTCACGAACTGTAATAATCTCAGATCTTCTGGAGGGGAAAAAGAGATTTTGAAGTATTCCTCTCACTGGCTGATGCTGTACTGTTACTGGGATGTAGAATCACTCACACTGTTGTGTAGGATTGTGGTTTAGTGTGTTTTCTGCATTGTGGCATTATTTTCATGACGGTTAGATTATAAAATATACTAATAATAATTGCGATAATACGTGTTTTTGATTAAATCTGCAAAAATTAAAGGTGCAATAAACATTACCATGATGCTGAAATAATTTAAAGTTAAAACAACATTTTGTTTTGCATGACGGATAAATACATATTAAAGTGTACAATCATTTAAGAGCATAAAAAGATTTTTTTTTTTTGCTAAATAAAGAACATAAAAAAAGTGTAGTGATATCAGAGAATATGCTTTATATTAGAGTATGAGAGAATAAAATGTTCCACTAATTTCAAATAATTTCACAATGCAGAAAACTTGTGTAAAATGTAGGCTATGTGTGTACAATATTGGAGTGAAGAATTTTATGGTAGTTTTTAAAAATAAAAGTTTACATTACGTTAGACTGTGCTCTGAGTGCTCTGCTCACATTAATATCATAATTCAAGTCTATTGTCATATATAATCATAGAAGGCCAGCGTCCACCAGAGGTCTCTATAGTGACAGCAACACTGAGCTTTTTATCGAAAATACTTGACAGAAGGTAATCATATCTATTCAATAAGATATACATCATATAAAAACTCCAAATGCAACGCCTAGCTGTGTGTGTATGGAGTGTGAGCTGATGTGTTGAGTGTAAAGCTGGCTCAGCGTGAGTCACAGGGTGAAGGGTCACTGGTGTCAGGTTCAGGTGTACATACTGACTGATCTCTCTATCTCACAGCTCGAGTTCCTCCTGATTTGACTGAGTTACTTTGCATCAGGCCTGTATTTCACTAATCTGAGCTGACATTATATAAAGAATTCACCTCGAATCAACATTAAATTAATAATATATATATATTCACCGTCATCCCACAACATTTCGAATACAACGTGGTTTATAAAACTTTTCTGACCTTTAGGTGAAACATTCCATTCAGTCGGTTCTACATATTCGGTAAGAACATTGAGAATTTCCTAGGAAGTGCCAGAGAGGAAGGCCATATATGGATATTAAGGAAATGACGCAAAGAACACGTCATGACGCAGACAATATAAAACCCATCCTTGTTCCACCAACTTCCGCTTCACTCACACAAGAGTGTCGACCATCACGAGCACTATCCGTCGCTTTGGAGCTTTAACCTTCATCATTTAAGGAAGATATAAGCTTCAATCTTAATCGTTCAGGTCGTATTTAAGTTTTATCTGTCACCTTTATTCTGTTTGTAAGCGTAATTATGACTCTGAGTTTAGGAATCAGGCGAACGGCCGCGTTGAGTTTTTTAGCACAGGGCGCGCACACGACGCTCGTGCCCTCGCTAAAAACGCACAGCGAGGACGAGCTGGACGGGTGCGCGGATGAGATGGACTCCGCGTTAAAGCCGGTGAGGCCGGGAACGAACGGAACGAGCGGGCTGAAAGGCCTCCAGCTCGAAGGGCGCTTCGTGTCCGCGACCGACGGCTCTCTCCCGTCCACCCCGGACTCAGACGAGCTCGGTTCCGCAGAACTGGACCGTGATACGCGACAGCTCCTGCTGGTCTTCTATCGCACACACACGGGACTATGTTCACCGGAACAGAACCATAACAGCGCGCTGCCGACAATGAAGCGCGTCGTTGGGGAGATTCTCGAGAAGCACCAGATCGTATACAAAGGTAAGACGCGCGCACGCGCGCTCCCGGTACGGCTGTTTGACTTTGTCTTATATTTAATGTACTAAATCCAAGTATAGATCAACTCATCAGTAGAATACAGTATACATTATTACTCTAAAATGAGTTTTGTGTGAGTCATGGGATGTCAGTTTATAGACTAATTAAAATAAAATAATAGTAATATAATAATTGTACTTCTATTGTTTATTTGTGTCGTTTCTGATAGTGATATAAGTTGTCACTTAAGTCTGTTTTACTTAGTTTCGTTGTTGTATTCTTATGTCTAGTTCTGTAATCGTAAGTGAAGCCGCTTCTGTTCCCCGGTGGGGTTTCTCGGTAGGGCTTTATCTGGTGAACCGCAGAGTTCGTCAGCGCGCTTCTCGGAACTGCCGGAGTTCCGCTTATCTTCGGCTCAGTGTGGGGGAGGAGGCTTTCAGAAACACTGACTAACCACTTCAGAAGCGCAGAGTGGGACCATTTTAACGCCTCGCTAATAAAAAATGATATCAGTGCGAGATATTACGTTAATCTCATTAGTTTAGTGCGGCCAATGGCCAGAGCCGGTTATGTGCTGTCAGTCAAAAGGGGGCGGGGCCAGCGGAATTACATATAATTTCGGTATAATTGCAGACTTATCTATTACTGATTGCAAATGACGTGACTAAAACTGTAGGTAGGCAATCCATGACATTGTAGGTAGTAGATTATATTCCGTTTTAGGTAATGTATTCTGATTACTTTTAGATTCCTTTTTTATTTATTTTTTATTAGATTGCTTATGATTTGAATGGCATCTTTGTACCATTTTGATAAAAAAAAGGGAAACAATGTATTTATCAGCATCAAGCAATAGTGCAATAAACATTACATCAGAACTGCATGAGTAGAGGTTCATGTGTCATGTGCAGTTCCTGTGAGCTGGTCTGAGTTCAGTTGTTGACACTGGTTTGTCTCAGCAGTGTATATATATGATCTGATCTGGGTTCAGTATTTGACTCCCTGTGCCAATACGTTGAAGTCAACAGTTGGATGTGCCAAAACTTTCTTCAGTTAAACAAAGACAAAACTGAAGTCATTGCGTTTGGAAACAAATATGAAGTTCTCAAGGTGAACGCACACCTTCACTCTAGGGGTCAAACAACTAAACATCAAGTCAGGAATCTTGGTGTGACACTAGAGTCAGACCTTAGTTTCAGTAGGCATGTCAAAGCAATAACTAAATCAGCATACTATCATCTGAAAAATATTGCAAGAATTAGATGCTTTGTTTCCAGACAAGACTTAGAGAAACTTGTTCATGCTTTCATCACCAGCAGGGTGGATTATTGTAATGGTCTCCTCACTGGCCTTCCCAAAAACACCAGAACACAGTGTCAGCTCATACAGAACGCTGAGCAGAACCACAACCTCACACCAGTCCTCAGGTCTTTACACTGGCTCCCAGTTACATTTAGGATTGATCTGATCTGGGTTCAGTAGTTGACTCTGGTCTGTCTCCTCGGATGTTGTATGACCTGATCTGGGTTCAGTAGTGTGTATATATGATCTGATCTGGGTTCAGTAGTATATGATCTGATCTGGGTTCAGTAGTGTGTATATATGATCTGATCTGATCTGGGTTCAGTAGTGTATGATCTGATCTGGGTTCAGTAGTGTGTATATATGATCTGATCTGATCTGGGTTCAGTAGTGTATGATCTGATCTGGGCTCAGTAGTGTGTATATATATGATCTGATCTGGGTTCAGTAGTTGACTCTGGTTTGTCTCAGGGATGTTGTATGATCTGATCTGGGTTCAGTAGTTGACTCTGCTCTGTCTCCTCAGGGATGTTGCAGCGTCTCCACATGGACTCTGAGAAGGACTCGATGGACTTCATCGGCTCGATAGCGAAGAACCTGTTCAGCGACGGCAGCACGAACTGGGGCCGCATCACGAGCCTGGTGGCGTTCGGGGCTGTGGTGTGTTCTCGCCTGAAGGAGTGCCGGCGCGAGGAGTGTGTGGAGGCCGTGGCACAGCAGATCTCCTCATACCTGATCTCAGAACAGCACCACTGGATGCGGAACAACAACGGCTGGGTGAGTCAGGGCTGCGTCTCTATTAGCGCCGCGCAATATCCAGATATCGCAGATGTGTATATATATCACGATATGCAGATCACAACGGCTTGGGACACACACTTCAACAACTGAGTGAACATCTCTAAATGACAACGGCTTGTGTTTCCTTCTGCATAATTCAGCTCTGTTCTGACACACACACTCTTGTACATCTATCTTTATGAGGACATTCATTGACAATGCAATCTCTAGCCGCTTACCCTAACCTTACCCATCACAACTAAGTGCCTAACCCGACCCTAAACCGACCCTTGACCTCATTATAACCTTATCCCTAAAACCAAGTCTTGACCCTCAAACAGGCCTTTAAAGGCTCTCATGACCGGCCAACATGTCCTCTTTACTCTCTGTCCTCAGTCCAGTGGGCTAACACTCAAACTGATCGTCACAAAGATAGTTGTACAAGTGTGTGTACACACACACACACACACACACACGTGCCCACACACACATGCACGCCCACACACGTGTACACACGCACACGTGAAGGTCTGCGTTCATTGAGCAGAAGTGAAGCTGAGCTCAGGTATCAGAACCGGTGTTTTCCACTCATGTGTTTCTCACACTCACACACACACTCACACTCGCACACACTCACGGAGTTCATTCAGCAGAAGT
>NC_140216.1:42871030-42876030 GCF_951802725.1 Rutilus rutilus | reverse complement strand
GTGTGTGTTTGTGTGTGTGTGTGTGTGTGTGTGTGTGTGTGAGAGTTTATGTGTGTGTTTGAGTGTGGGTGTGTGTGTGAGAGAGAGAGTGTGTGTGTGTGTGTGTGTGTGTGTGTGTGTGTGTGTTGCAGTTAAAAGGTTAAAAACGATCCTGATTCTGTCATCAACTCTGTCTTTGTTCTTCTGAAAAATGTCTCTTGTTTTTGGTTCATAAAGTGAAAATCGTTTGTGTTTCACAGAAGAACGATAGTCGTACAGTCGAACAGGTTTATTATCCTTAGACTATTAAAACATCTGTTCGCTGAAATAAAAGAGAAAAAATATCAATTGTAAAACTTGAGATCTATTGAAATATTAAAAATAAATGAAATCTAAATAGCATTTTTTTTTTAAATGAACTATTAACTAAAAATAATTCAAAACTGTAATAAAACTGGAATAAAGCTGAAATGCAGTGGTGAGACACAGGAAGTGACATCATGAGCGTGACCCGATGACCCCCGTTCACATCAGCATCAGACGAGCAGAAACACACGAGGAGCCGAAGCCCGTCCTGCTCGGTCGAATCAGAGGTCATGCGATTCTTCAACACAAACACATTCAGAAACACTGAGATGGAAATCTGGGAAAACAGGGATATTTATTGTGTCGACACTTACATTTTTAGGCCGAAATTTAAGATTTAGGCTTTTTAATTGCATATACAATTTCCATCCATTTATATGACACAATTTTAACTTACTAATAAACTTGTCAGTCATAATGTTACGGACTGCTCCTGAAGATCCAAAAGCAGAGTAATTGGGACAAACCAGAATCATAATCAGGGAATAATGTAACAGGGAATTGGTCAAAATACTGGTCAGATAATCCATAAACACCAGCGCAGAAAACACAGGGAAGCTTGTTTCTGCCACAGAGTGAATAATAAAAAAGGTAATTGCGACTTTTTAATCTCACAATTCTGACTTTTTATCTCAGAATTGCGTGAAAAACGCAATTTTCACGCAATGTGAAAATGCAATTTTCACGCATTTTACGACTTTATTTCACGCAATTCGACTTTATAACACGCAATTCTGACTTTATATCTCGCAATTCTGAGAAAAAAGTCAGAATTGCGAGATGTAAACTCGCAATTTTGAGATAAAAAGTCGCAATTATCTTTTAAAATGTTTTATTCTGTGGCGGAAACAAGCTTCCATAGAAAACACAGGGAATCCAGGACGACAAGATCCAAACCAAGACTCGGGAAACCAGGATACAAGAATACATTTTTTTTTTTTTAAACCTCAATGAAATGTACTATATTTTAGTTCAATAATGTTTTTTATTGAATATTTAGTATTTTTATTCAAAAATGACAGAATTTTTTTTAGGGGATTTTATGGTATTAAATTATATTTATGCAGTAATTATAATCCATTTATTCACTATTTTGAGCGTAGACATTCACATTTTAAAAAAGTGTTTAACCCTCTATTGCATGATTTATGAAATAATAGAGAAAAAAAATATTTCCACACATTTTATTACCAGTCATAGAGCACATTGAACAATTCAACACATAATTTACAAAAATTATAATAATAGGGGGTAGATCTAGGTATGTTACTTTGACGCAACAACATGCAATAATGGTAATAAATACAAAAAGTGCAGTCTATTTAAAATATATCTCTTTATTTCATAACAAAACACATTTTATGAAAGATCTTCAACATCAACTTCATTTAAAAAAAACATTTGTGCTAAAAAAGTAATACAGTTCAAACCAGTTACCATCTTAGTGGGGTTTGTTACCTAGAAGTAACAATGCGCAACAAAGGGATATTATTTTTATGCATTCATTCTCATTCAATTTTCATGTTTAAAAATCAAAAACTTCTTTCTGCCATAGAATGTTGATATGGTCATTGTCACTGAAAAAGATAATTACACAATTATTATATGTATCTGGAAATATTAGAGGCAGATTGAACATTTGGTGCACACACACACACACACACACACACACACACACACGCACACGCACATCTGAGCTTACAAAGCTACAAATTCTATATGCCTATGCATTCTTATAGCTAAACTGTCATCATAAATATTGTTATTGTTATTAAGTATTTTAAAATAAAAAAAACAAGGCACATACTGACAAATACTTTAATAAGTCTTGGTATCCTGCCATCTGTGTGAAATCTTATATTGCTGATAATATTGTAACTATAGCATGAAAACAGGGAATTCTCATTCCACTGTTGCATATTGTTGCTTTGAGGCAACATAGCTATTTTACCCATTTACAAAAGAAATATTCAATGAAAACATAATCAACAGAGTGAAATTAAATCAGAACTTACCCAAAATTGTGAAAATATTTTTTATTTCATGGAAATCCTAAGGAAAATGACACTTTTTCAAAGTTTTGTGGAGCTGAAAAAACATGGCTGCCGCATGTGAGTGCAGGTGAGGAAAAGACTGAAAAAAGATTGAAAAGGGGGTTGGACAAGTAATGTAATCAAATACAAGCAGTCTATTGGCTTTTCATACTTCCTCTAGATTAAAATAAGCTTTTTTTTTTTTTTGGTGTATGATTTTGTAAGCCTGAGAATATGAGGGAAAATGGGTATGTTACCCTGAAGCAACACTATGCAATAGAGGGTTAAAAAATTTATTTTACTGTACATTTTTATTTGAAATATCTATATGTTCCAAAACCAAAACTGTGAGAAAATTAAAAAATTAATCTAAACAAGTTGTGCTCCAATTTTGAGGTTGATATCTGAAAAAATTAGCTTTCAGTGATATTTTGTTTAGGCTGCAGTACCAAACGCCTCCACTAGGTCACATTGTTTTCCCATTCATTTCCAATGCGCTCAGTTATGACCGCGAACAGTACAAGTGTTTACAAGTACAATTAAAAATGTTTTGTGTGTTCACACTGCAAGTGCCAAAACATTTACCAAGTGTCATAACATTCTGATGAAGTAAAAAAAAAAAAAAAAAGTATGGTCAAAACCGACCAGACGGTTAACGTTATAAAATGAAATGTTCACTTAACATTTATATAACCAAGAAAAAACTTTTTTTTTTAAAAACATTTTGAATGTTCAGAAATAAAATTTTCACAACATTCATAACATCATGAACGTGGTTAAAATGTGACTTGCTGTGGAACAAGCAATATTCAATTAGTTAAAATGAACGAGTTTTATTGATGTTTATTATGTTATAACTGTGTAACTCAAACGCATGGACACTTGATATGCAGTTCAAATACATCAATGTCAAATTTAGGCTAAACATTTCCCATCGAATCGGGCCGAATGCCAACAGGGAGGTTGAGGAAAAGCACCGTATTCTCATATTCAGCCATAACTGGCCCTGGGCTTCACCGCTCGGTGTTTTCGGGGACTTCCACTCGTATCGTTTCTGTTAGGCCGGACTCCAGAAGAGAAACTCTCCCGCGGTAATCTTCTTAGATCTTCTAAGATTCATAATGTTTTGATGTCTTTTTTGAGCTCAGCTGATTCTGTGACTGTCCCACACCCATCGAGAGTCACATCCCATAAACACAAACTGCTGCCATGGTAACGCTATGAGCTGAAGTCAGAGATCATGACACAGATGTTACATAACCGATCACGCGCGGTTCACTCATGGAACTTTTGAATTATGTTTCCATAGCAATAACAATCACTGTATGCAGTATGAGTCAGTTATTTTAGTATCATTGTGATACTTTTATGGTTTTTATTAATATTTTAAATGTATTTGTGAAACATGCTAGTATGTGAAACATGCTAGTCACGTGTAAATTAATGGTAGAAACGTGTTAACAGTGTGCTCAATCATGTTAGCAACATGCTAAACATGTTAAAAACAGGCTGCCGATGTGTTAAAACATGTTAGCATTGTGCTAATTCTTGTTATAAACATGGTAGCAACATGTTAGCAATCTGCTAAATCGTCTTAGCAACATGTTAAAACATGCTAACAATGTGTTAATTCATGTTAGTATCACGGTAGCATCGTGCTAAGTCATGCTAGCAACATGATTGGCCTGTTGGCCCAGACTGTATGGTTTCAAACTCCTAAGTTTCAAAACTTCATAAAACTACTTCAAAGTAGCATTTGTTGTTTAACTCTTTCCGCGCCGTTGACGGAATGATCATTAATGCTGGCGCTGGATGACAACTCAAAAAAAAGAGTTAATGATCTTCTGCAGTGATTGGCCAGTGATAAACCTGCACAGACGGGTCAAAGGTCAGTCGATCTGAGTCTGTTACATCAGCGACGGATCTGCATTAGAGATGCTGGACATGACTTTACATTCTACATTAAATATGATCCTTTCATAGAGAGACCTAGAAAATACGTGTGTTGGAATGTTGTGCTCGTTATGAGATTGAGGCGTGTTTGAGTCTTTGTCTAACCGAGACAGTTGAGGGTGTGTGAGAGAGAGAGTGTGTGTGTGTGTGTGTGTGTGTGTGAGAGAGAGAGAGAGAGAGAGAGAGAGAGAGTGAGTGTGTGTGTGTGTGAGAGAGAGCATGTGTGTGTGTGTTAGAGAGAGAATGTGTGTGTGTGAGTGTGTTAGAGAGTGTGTGTGTGTAATAGTGTGTGTGAGTGAGAGAGAGCATGTGTGTGTGTGTGTGTGTGTGTGTGTTAGAGAGTGTGTGTGTGTAATAGTGTGTGTGAGTGAGAGAGAGCATGTGTGTGTGTGTGTGTGTGTGTGTGTGTGTGTGTTAGAGAGAGTGTGTGTGTGTGTGTGTGTGTGTTAGAGAGAGAGTGTGTGTGTGTGTGTGTGTGTGTAATAGTGTGTGTGAGTGAGAGAGAGAGAGCATGTGTGTGTGTGTATGTGTGTGTGAGCGAGTTAGTGTGTGTGTGTGTGTGTGTGTGTGTGTGTGTGTGTGTGTGTGTGTGTGTGAGTTAGTGTGTGTGTGAGCGAGTTAGTGTGTGTGTGAGCGAGTTAGTGTGTGTGTGTGTGTGTGTGTGTGTGA
>NC_140216.1:42863530-42866030 GCF_951802725.1 Rutilus rutilus | reverse complement strand
ATGATTTGATTTGATTTGATTTCAATCAATTTATTTATTAATTTATCTGAGGTGCCGGAACACAGTTCTGGACCGTTCCGGCCCACTTTAACCCCTGCATTCAGATACAGAAACTGTAATCAAATGTAAAATAACACTGCACTTTATAAATAAAATATACATTACAAATATAGTTACAAAAGTTATTCACTAATCAAACTACCTATAGTGGAAGAGCCTCTCCTCAATATTATTAACTCGTCTTTATCTTTAGGTCATGTTCCAAGAACATTTAAACTGGCAGTTATAAAACCTCTCATTAAGAAACCACAATTAGACCCACATAATCTAGCAAATTATAGACCCATTTCAAATCTTCCATTTATGTCTAAAATATTAGAAAAAGTGGTGTCCGCTCAACTGGGCTCTTTCCTGCAAGAAAATGATATCTATGAGAAGTTTCAGTCTGGTTTCAGGCCGCACCATAGCACTGAAACTGCGCTCGTTAAAATCACAAATGATTTACTTTTAGCTTCTGACCAAGGCTGTATCTCAATACTAGTTTTACTTGATCTTAGTGCTGCGTTCGATACTATAGATCACACAATACTCTTAGATCGACTACAAAACTACACTGGTGTTCAAGGACAAGCATTAAGCTGGTTCAGATCATACTTATCTGACCGCTACCATTTTGTCTATTTAAATGGAGAAAAATCGATCATAACTCCAGTAAACTATGGAGTGCCGCAGGGATCTGTGTTAGGCCCTCTGTTATTCTCAATATATATGATGCCACTTGGAGATATTATAAGGAAACATGGAATTAGTTTCCATTGTTATGCTGATGACACTCAAATATATATTTCATCACGGCCGGATGAAAACGCTAAATTATCCAAATTGACAGAGTGTGTTAAAGATATAAAAGATTGGATGACGCGTAATTTTCTTTTATTAAATCCAGACAAGACAGAGGTACTAATCATCGGTTCAAAAAACCGCCCACAAAACCTCTCGCAATACAACTTTAATATAGTAGGATGTCCTGTTACTTTATCCTCTACAGTAAAAGACCTGGGTGTTATATTAGATTGCAACCTGTCTTTCAAAAATCATATTTCATATGTTACAAGAACAGCCTTTTTCCACCTTAGAAACATTGCTAAGCTACGTAATATGCTATCAGTTTCTGATGCAGAAAAGTTAGTTCATGCATTCATGACCTCGAGACTAGATTACTGTAATGCTTTATTAGCCGGTTGTCCTGCATCCTCAATAAACAAGCTACAGTTAGTCCAAAATGCCGCCGCTAGAGTTCTTACTAGATCAAGAGAATATGATCATATAACACCGATTTTATCATCTCTACACTGGTTACCTATAAAGTTCTGTATTAATTACAAGGTATTGCTACTGACTTATAAAGCCCTAAACGGCTTAGCTCCAGTCTATTTAACGGATCTTCTATCGCCCTATAATCCATCGCGCTCTTTAAGATCACTAAATTCGAGGCTTTTGGTCATACCTAGGATATCCAGATCCACCAAAGGAGGGAGAGCATTTTCACATTTAGCTCCAAAACTCTGGAATAGCCTTCCTGATACTGTTCGTTGCTCAGACTCGCTCTCCCAGTTTAAAACTAGATTAAAGTCGCATCTCTTCAGCCAGGCATTCATATAATATTTTTAATCTTACAGTTCAAATTACAATCCGGCCTCTAGTTCATAAACGCCAGAGGAGAACTGGCCCCCGACTGAGCCTGGGTTCTCCCAAGGTTTTTTTTTTCTCCATTGGGTCACTTGATGGATTTTTTCGGTTCCTTGCCACTGTTGCCTTTGGCTTGCTCAGTTGGGGATATTTGGGGATATTTAATTTAATTAATCAATCAACAATACTATTGATCAGCATTACCAAACGTGGACGTCTTCCACTAGAAACAAACATTGATGTATTATTTTAATTTAATACTGTGAAGCTGCTTTGATACAATCTGTGTTGTGAAAAGCGCTATATAAATAAACTTGACTTGACTTATTCAGTGAAGAACGAGTGAATTTTCTGTCTTCTGTAGTTTGATTAGTGTTATCATAGAGACGACAGGAATATTAGGCTTCTGTCACTGTAAGAGTTGCTCAGTGTAGTCACACACACGTGTTCAGCACAGAGAACAGAGTCGTCTCGGGTGTGAGTGGTTTAAAGTCACATTGAAATGCTCACAAAGGAATCGATAAGAGGAATTACATTTTTTATTTCCGAGTCCTGACCTCAAGTATTCGATTTTCGATTCCCAACCCTTGTCGTCAACACGTCTGCTCACTACTGTGTGTGTGTGTGTGTGTGTGTTTCAGGAGCCTTTGAAGGTCTCGAAGCCCAAAGTCAAGCGAGTGACTGAAGAATTAAAGACTGAACGACCCAAAGTGGAGAGACGCATCATTCAGGAGCTGCAGGACTACGGAGAAAGTGAGGAAAATACGGAGCGGACAAAAGAAAAGGATTTAAATATGCAAATGCTGAAGAG